>NC_137614.1:14382227-14387227 GCF_963280865.1 Gymnoscopelus braueri
AGGTCCTTGACATGAAAATGTTTTGAGAATCACTGCCGTGAGAAATAGCACTCTAAGTACAGACACACCAGAAGGATGTGCTTGGATGTACTGAAAATGGTAAGTGAAGCATGGAGCCAATGAAGATTACATAAGAGCTGCATTAGGAAGAAGTCTTTGCTGGCAACATCCCGCTCCTCACAGAGAAGCTGTAGAAAGGATGAGTGTATCAAACAGACTTTCCTGTGTTTTTTAGCTGGCCTGTTTTCTGTAGGCCAAATACACTCTTTGTTATTAATGTAATATAATGACTTATTGATGGGGTGTTTGCTCTAGTGGTCTGCATTTGTTCTGCTGTATGGGGTTTGTTGTCATGACAACATCAGGTATAAATCAAAAAATCACACCCAGTGTGAAGTGGGCGGTGTGGTCATCACAGTGGTCATCATAGTGATGGAAGCTCACTTCCCAAAAAAAATGATTTTTGGAAGTGCATAATCCTATTTATAGGTTATTAATGTCATCATGTGTCTCGCTAGCCAATCACAGTGCTGAATAGAGTCAGCCAATAGAGTCAATCACAGTACAGGAAAGTGGGCCAAGTGGGCCAATCACAGTGCAGGAAACTAATACTAATGAGGTGTCCCAACCACACTTATAGGGGCGGCTACACCGCCCAAAAAGGTCTTCAAAACATGTTGGTTATACGACAGTTTCCCAGAGTCCCTTGCAGTATTACTGAACTCTGTGAGATATTCTAAGCAGCACGGGTTGGGTGTAGAGGCCAGACAAGGCAGTGCTGTGTGGTGTGATCCTCTTCT
The DNA here is from genome assembly GCF_963280865.1 of Gymnoscopelus braueri. NCBI lineage: Eukaryota > Metazoa > Chordata > Actinopteri > Myctophiformes > Myctophidae > Gymnoscopelus > Gymnoscopelus braueri. The sequence continues at coordinate 14,383,028 of NC_137614.1, forward strand.
TCACATTCACAGGTGGTTGGGCCAATGTTGTATCCCCATCTGACCATAGCAGCTTTTGACGATCGCCCCATTCCTGTTCTCAGGCATGTCTTCCACTGTACCCATGGTGCTTTGGAGCCAGGAGGGAGGTCTTCAGAATTCCCATGTCAATAGGAGGGGGGTCACTCTCATGCTCCTTCGTTCATGGCTGGAGTCTGGTTTCTTCCCGAGATGTTGTCAGGGGCTGGACATGGCTAAGGAAGCTTCTCCTTGACGTCCATGAAGGAGGTGGCGTTCAACATTGATAGCCATTGTCATCTCGACTCGGCTGGTGACTTCCTGTCTGATATCAGCAGGCGCAATGCCAGTGAGGAGGAGGCGGTGGTTCACGGTGTTGTACACCGCAGTCAAATCAACAAAGACGGCTCCTGTTACCATTCTTTTCTGAGAGATTCAGAAGTTTGGCATGTTGAGGATTTACATGGTCGGGATCCGGCTTGTTGTGGCTTGGATGATGGCTGCCATTGGCTGGTTAAAGGAGAGTTACGGTCATTTTAGGTTGTGTGTTTGATGTGTCGCTAATCACTCACCAACATACAAAGGAACGTTGAATATTTCCAGATCTGCCCCTGTTGTCCATTCTGCAGACCCCTTGCAGCGGCATAATGGGAGAGTGTAGAGTGGAGAGTGAAAATCGTCTATTTTAACAGAGGCAAAGTCTGTTTTTTTCTCCTACTACTCATCGTGGAGTCTCATGATACTCAAACATGCACTGAATGTCCCGCATCAGCTACCGCTCATGCAAATATTCAATGTTCCTTTGTATGTTGGTGAGTGATTAGCGACACATCAAACATACAACCTAAAATGACCGGAACTCTCCTTTAAGCAACAGGAGTAAGCCTGTTGAGCATCAAACAGCTTATATCAGTGGCATAGCAGGGAGATCGGCCAGAAGCTCTTTGCATATTATGCTGGATCTTTTCCCGCTTTGAGAAGAGAAATATTTCTGGTTTTCCTCCAGATCTTTGGACTGTGGAAAATAAATGAAACACATAAAGGTTGATAATCACTGAAATTAACTATACTGGAACCCCAATCCACACTCTAAAAGTGATGATCTAACTCTGAGTCACAGACCTGTAAGAGTCCATTTGTACAGCAGGCGGTCCCAGACCCGACATTGAGAATCAGTGTTTTATTGCATCACAGGAAGGTTTCTCTCCAGTGTGGACACGCTGGTGCTTCTTCAGGCCACCTAACTGATTGAAACTCTTGCCACGCTATTAACAGTGGAAAGGTTTTTCTCCGGTGTGTATACGCTGGTGTGCCTTCAGAGTATCCAACCGACTGAAACTCTTGTCACACTGTTTACAAAGGAAAGGTTTCTCTCCAGTATGGACACGCTGGTGCTTCTTCAGGGCACCTAACTGATTGAAACTCTTGTCACACTGTTTGCAGAGGAAAGGTTTTTCTCCTGTGTGGATACGATGGTGTGTCATCAGGTTACCTAACACACTGAAACTCCTGTCACACTGTTTACAAAGGAAAGGTTTCTCTCCAGTATGGACACGATGGTGCTTCTTCAGGTCTTCTAACAGACTGAAACTCTTGTCACACTGTTTACAGCAGAAAGGTTTCTCTCCAGTGTGGACACGTTGGTGTTTCTTCAGGTCACCTAACTGACTGAAACTCTTGTCACACTGTTTACAGCAGAAAGGTTTCTCTCCAGTGTGGACACGTTGGTGCTTCTTCAGGTCACCTAACTGACTGAAACTCTTGTCACACTGTTTACAGCAGAAAGGTTTCTCTCCAGTATGGACACGAAGGTGTGTCTTCAGGTGACATAACTGACTGAAACTCTTGTTACAGTGTTTACAGTGGAAAGGCTTTTCTCCAGTGTGGATACTCTGGTGACTTTTCATATGGCCTAACTCACTGAAACTCTTACCACACTGTTTACATATGTGGTTTTCTTTCCTGTATGAGTCATCAGATCTATCTTTGCTTCTCCTAGCTGAGTCAAAGTCTTGGTAAGATCTTGATTCATCAGTTCCATCTCCTTTTCTCTGGCTGGTTATAGAGCTGGCAATTTGAACATTAGCTGGTTCTTCATCAAAGCTGGTATCCTTGGACTCTCTTTCGGCTTGGAGATTTGTCCTCATCTTCTCTTCGCTCACTTGTCTCTCTCTCTCTCTCTCTCCTCGATATACCTGTCTCTCTTACTCGGGCTGTCTCAGTATATTGTTCCTGATGACACTTTTTGTCTTGGATTCAGACAAATTTGAAGTCTATTGGCTTTTATGGAGCAGGAAGATATACCCTCATACAGTCTCTCTCAATCTCCTCAGTCTTTAACTTAGTTGTCCATCCCCTTTATCCGATCTTTTTCTACTCAAACCGCCTCAATAGATTTTGCTTGAAGTCACATTGTCTCTTGGATGTACTGTTCTTATATAGAATATTGACAGGATTGCTGGTCTGATGTCACACACAACACAAACTGTTGCCAAGCATTCCAAACCACTGATTTGTGCAGGCGTCATTGATATTAATTAATTAGTCATTGTATGCTTGGAGGTTGGACATTCTTATAGACACAAATTTCTCTCTGAAATTGAACATGTTATGCTGTCTTTTGAGAGTAGGTCGGAGTGGCTTATTCTAAGTATCGGCCAAGAGCCATTGTTAAATGAACCTATTTGTATATTTGGCACTCACTAATGCTCATTATAAGATCGTACCATTTCTGTCTACTCACTGTCTCACATTGGTGAGCTATAGTGGTGTTCTGTGTCAATGTAATTTCTGGTTTTCATTTACGATTCATGTGAAAGTTTCGTTTTCACTACTGATTTGAAGGTAAGGGGCCCTCATACAAGGTCATTATGATTATGCATGCACTTCATGGTATCACAACACCTCCAAGGCCTTAAAAACAAGGCTCCAAACATCCCAAAACAAACTTGTAATGCTACTTCTTGGCCTCAATCACAAAACCCATCTAACCCCTGCTCATTTTGCTAGGATTGGATGGCTTAGGGTTGAGGACAGAGTACAGCAACTTGCTATGGGCCTGGTCTTCAAGATACACCACAACATTGGGATCCCCCTGTATTTGTCAAAATACTTCCAAAATGTTAATGAAGTCCATGATCATAACACCAGAGGCAGCTCCACAAATCATGTTCAACCCAGATTTGGCTCAACAAAGGGAATGAACTCGTTCTCATGCTATTCATCAAAAATGTGGAATGCCCTACCAAAAGGAGTAAAGGAGTGTAAAACCCTACTCACTTTCAAAACTGCCCTAAAGATACATCTTCAGGAGGCTGCAATTCAAAAATGGCCCCTGTCCAAGTCCTAACCTACCCCATGTCCTAACCTAACCTACCCCCTACCCCCCCCCCTCTTTCTTTCTTCTTTTGTACATATTTTTCACTCTTCATACCAGTAACCTGTAAACTGATTGTATGACATTCTGTAGTAGTGTGTATATCTGTCTGTCTCTTATATGTCATCATGATTTGTGTGCATGGGGTTCTCATCTTAAACAAGCTCAGTGCTTAATGAGTCTTCCAGTTTAGTAGACCTTGTATTGTGAATTTGTACTTCCATGTACTGTTATGTACTGTCATGTACTGTTCTCATGTCTTACTAAATAAAGTACATCAATCAATCAATCACAGAACAATTTTGGTCAAGGATAAAGCACCCAGATAAAAAAAAATCACACCCAGTGTGAAGTGGGCGGTGTGGTCACAGTGGTCATCACAGTGATGGAAGTTCACTTAAAGAAAAGTAATATTGTGGACCAACCATTGTACACCCCTAACTTAAAAAAAACACTAATTGTGTTTTTTTTAAATTGTGTTTTAAAAAAAACACTAATTGTGTTTTTTTTAAGTGCATAGTCCTATTTATAGGGCTATGCACATGTGTCATGTTTCACTAGCCAATCACAGTCCTGAATAGACTGTGATTGGCCAATCACGGTGCAGGGTTAGGGGGGTACAATGGTGGCCAATCACAGCGCAGGGTTGGGGGGTACAATGGGTGGGGGGGGTACAATGGTGGCCAATCACAGTGCAGTGAATGTCGATGTCCAAACCTCACATATAGAGGCGGTTTCACCGCCCAAAAATGTGATAAGAGCACTTTTCCTATCCTTCATTTCTTCAAAGTAAAGGAGGAGATAGATATACAGAATCTATGTGATGG
>NC_137614.1:14392227-14429727 GCF_963280865.1 Gymnoscopelus braueri
GATGCTAGTCTTCTTGACAGGGACAATTGCAATATATTTCAACTCTGTAAATACCGTAGGCTATATGCATGTGCACATAACCAACTTCACTCAATAGACGAACAGATGGTCTTGTCAACACTGGTCTTTATTCTTTATCTTTACATTTTCAACCATGTCTGTCTATGCTTACAAATATACACAGCTCATTTTATTCAGTGCTGACATTACCACACAAAGAAAATAAAAATATGTTAACTCAACTTGATAACATAAAAGCTGTCTCTGTCGTACACTGTGAAGACTGCCACAGATAAAGCTGCCCTGATCTCCATAGAAACACATGACTCATCCTCTATAGCAGATGCTCTACTCCTCTCACTGACTTCAGGCAATAAGGCTTGGGTGGTGCTGTAGGGAATGTGGGGTTGCACTGATGATACAGCTGCATACCAAACAGAGACGGTTGTATTTCAGGGGAGCCCTCCCCCTAGTGGACTATAAGAAAAACTACAAGATTGAAAAGTAAAAATATTTTTCTTTCAGGTTACAATACTGCTTTCCTGCACACACGGTACATACATTATTGGACACTGATTTGGACAGTCATTTTTTAAGTTGGATTTAGGGGAAGAAAGAAAAAATGTAAGCATCAATGATGTCCACTAATGCAGTAATAGCTCGATGAGTGTCTTGCAACACAGCCTTCCTCAAACAATGGCTATGACTTGATGTCATATGGGACTGAACTGAAATAACATTTCCAAACGCTGTAGTGCTCTTTGGCTGTTTCCATGACAATTAAATTAAATGTAGTTAGCCATCCTCTGTCACACCTTTGAGGCGGAGCTCTTCTTGCACTCTGGACAGGTAATCTGGGTCTGGATACCCAAAACTGTAATAGAGAAGGAAATGCAGACAGATATAAGAGAGGTCATTGACGGTCATGTTCTTGTAAGATATCGTCGCTGTCAGGAAGAAACCTTGTATCTCCAAATGTCATCTTTTGATTTTTTTTTCATGCATGAATGCCCTATTTTATACTTCACTGTGACAGTATCACTCAAAAGTAGTGAAAATAGGCAATCTACAAGTTCACAACACGTCACACTGCTGACGCATTGTAAGCTTGTAGATCTGTCTTATTTTGAAAGTGGTTAAATCTGTCTGTGGGTTTCATAAACTAGACCCAACCTACTCGGGAACGATGCGAGTTGCGAACGATGCAAATTCAGCACTTTGGTTACCTCTGTTGTTTTAAAATGTACTTTATAAATAAAGTAGAATTTTATTGGAATGCATGTCCCACTCGGTTATGCAATACCCGGTGTACCCATTGTCACAGTACCTGTTGTACTCGTCTGTCTGTCTGTGCGCCTTTTATGCCCAAACAACGGGTACAACAGGTGTTTTCTTTTCTTTTTTCTTCTGCTGCAGAATAGGATAAAAGGATAAAAGGACACAGACAGATAGATACAGAGATCTCCATATGTGGGCATAAAAGGGACACAGACAGGCAGACGGGTATAACGGTACTCTTCTGACAATGGGTACATGGGTATTGCATAACCAGGTGGGGCATGCATTCCCAACTTGCATGGATCCTGACTTGCTTAGCACCGGTCTAGTTTAACCAGTTAAAAGTATTAAAGGTATCATGACATTCATTTTAACTTTTTTTATTTTCAATGTTTTATTTGGGGTTTTATGACCTCAATTACACCCCAAAAAACTGAACTTAGAACATTCAGTGGATTTTCTGTGGTCTGGGGTTTTCTGAATAATTAGGCTGAAAAGTAATCGGAGCTTGGCCCTTCGACAGTGAGGTCACAGTCGATTAATCCCGCCCACTCTCCTCCTCGCCCCTCCCCTCCCCTATCCTTTCCTTTGGGGGGGGCGGAGCAGAGGCGATGATTGACAGGCAAAATCCCTCACCAGCGACACCCGCAGGCAAAGATTTCTTTTTTCATTGCAGTTCAAAAGGCTTTAGAAATGTGAGAGAAAAACACCTGCCATGGATCACTGGAATGGAATTTTCACTTAAAACTTTTTGTACACTTTTGAAGGACCAAGACAAAGATTTTGAATGTGGTGTAAAAGTGAATGTCATTAAACCTTTAACAAGAGCTTGAGACTAAATAATAACATTGGGTTGTTACATTGTTTTTTTCATTTCCTGAAAAGTAACGGTTTTGGACATACAAGGTTTCCACAATATGTTGTTTCATCAGTAACCCAAGCAAGCAGCATTAGGCACATTCTCAGTTTGACTTAAAGGTACATTGTGCTGTACCTCTGCAATATCGTTGAATTGACATTGGCAAAATGTTTAAGCTATAACGTAATGCACCCATATTCAGGGGGCACCAGTCCATTGAGCCTTGGGCAAATATCTGACATCTAGGATCAGTATCTTTTACTTATGAGATGGATAAGTTTTGGATGCACTAGCCCTACTTTATCTGATATTAAATAGGGAATGTTAACATTATCATACTGTTGTGGACCACCATCCATCTTGGTCTTGTGGTGAATGTCATTCCAGGTGACAGAGTTGTTGAGGCCTGTAGTGACAGATCGTCCAATGGTGAAGATGAGTCTCCTCTCGAAGGCTTTCCTCAGCAGCCTCAGGACCTTCTCTCCCTCCTCGCAAGCTGGTAGGAAGGCTGTCCGTGATGTGCTGGCATACTTTACTCCAGGGTTAGGGTGCTCAGGCTGTCACAGGATAAACAAGAAGTGCAGGATGGTGAGACAATTTCTAGTGAGTTAGGCCTACTTATACAATAACAAATGTATGGGTCCCTTATTGTTTATGTCCTTGAATCTGTTAATATAATCTATTCATATAATTGTGAAGTTTCCTACGAATGACACAAGCATTAAACGTCAGATCCAGTTTTCCACAGGTCATATAATGAACTGGGAGGCTACTCGTAATATGACCTGTAGTGCCACCCAGTGGCCATGTTCAAACTTGTAAAAGTGTGTTCAGCTCAAAAAGCTTTTAATAGGCCTACATTTTCACATCACAATATCTCTTCAAACTTCCAATAACAGTATATCACTCTTTCTTTACCCCTTGTATTCCTGGGGGAAAGCGATATTTAACAACTATGGTTCCGCAGTTTTCAAAGCCAGGTAAACGCTGCCAGTTATGCGTCACTGTCATAGTTCCTTCCGGTTGTGTTCCGACGTAGACTCCGTAGAAAGTCTGGCACATTGGACAAGCAGGCTTGTATTTAAAACTCGTGTCGATACATTCAGAGCAAAAGGAGTGACGGCACTTTAACGTTTTCCTATCTCGAATGTTGCCGAGGCATATGGCGCAAGCATCATCGCAGTGTATTTTCTCCATTTCTGTAGCGGCAGTAGTACCGCTGTTATTTGTATGAGCATCCACTGGGAAATCACTATGTGGTCCAGGGAGGAACCAGCTCAACCAGCTTACTGTATGAATGGATGACTCACGCCCTCTGTAAAAACTCTTTGACGAAACGTTTAACGAGTGTACTAGTCCGAATGGTGTTTTCTGACAAACGTAGGCCTACAAACACAACGCATGAAACAGAATTGAGCAAAAACACTACAGTAAGTCTTGACCACAGCCATGCCCATACCCATGAGCGAATTCAAACTTGTTGTTAGTAGTAGGAATAATATAAACACGGAAGCACATGAAGTGGACTAAAGGGAGGAGCCAAGCCGAGTGGTGGGGGGGGGGGTTACCAGATTGAAAGAAAAAAAAATAACAAAACAACAACAAACAATTGTAATATAATACTGGGTGGGTACAGTAGCAGTGTCCTGCTCCTGTACCCCTTCTGCTGTTCTCAGAATAGCCACTAGGGTTACAGGAAGAGTGGGCACCAAAGCATTCTGGGCACTAGGGAAAACTGGGCACCTAGCAAGAGTGGGCTATAGGGAAATCTGAGCACCAAAACAGAGTGGGCACCAGGCCTCAGAAGAGTGGGCACTAGGGAAATCTAGAAAACAAGAATTTCAGAGCACAGGAGTGATATCAGAACCAAATATTTTAAGAACCCAGTGGCTCTTCATTTTGCAGAAGCCAAACATTGCATTTCTTCATTAAAGCATATTGGCTTTGAACCGGTCAAATTACCCCCCAGAGGAGGTGACCGTGACATTAACACACTACTTCTCAGGAAAGAGGCATTTTGGATCTCTACATTAGACACTGTTAATAAGGCCCTAAATGAAGCCCTCGATATCAGACCGTTCCTGTAACCTGTCATTCTATCTGTTCTTTCTTTCTATTAATGGGTCCCCCTTTTGCCTGTGTTTCAGATTGATAGTCTCCACCTGCCTTGTGACTGTATCACATCCCATCTTGTGGGTCTTGGTTTTAGACTATACCTGAAAATAAGTGTAGGCCATCACTGCATTGTGATTTGGTCCCTGTTTTTATTGTTCACTTCAGTGTAGTTTATGGTTTGAATTGCTCACTGTCTTATAATCTTCATATATTGATTTTTCTTTTCTTTTGTATATCAAAATGAATGTCATGTCATGTCATGTCATGTCATGCCATGCCATGCCATGCCATGCCATGTCATGTCATGTCATGTCATGTCATGCCATGCCATGCCATGCCATGCCATGTCATGTCATGTCATGTCATGTCATGTCATGCCCCCATGCCATGCCATACCAACAGAGTAGGGTAATATGCTTCCTTGTTTTCCAATTGACCTCATGGTGCACTGGCACTATTACAGGACCCTCTTGTCTTGTCCAAAACTCACAAATTGGTACAACTTAGTTATCTCTGTAGTCATGTGATCAATATGCGGAACACTTGCCCGCTTGGCAGTTAACTTGACATTGTCATATTGGTTTTTCTAATGTATGTAACAACAAATTCAGTATGTGTTTAGTCTCTGAATGGATAACATTGGTATCCCAACCTGAAAATTTAGCTATTTTCTGTTAATTAGAGAGACAGAGAGACCCACTGAACAAACATTCTACAGCAATGAGAATAGCTCCTGGGTGGGGGGGGTAGTTATCAGTGAGAACCAGTCATAAAATAGGTTTATCAAGCTGTGGGCACGTTATTTATTAACATACATACACGAATAAGAGAGGAAACGAATGGGTAGCATTGTTTCTTTTGACTCACTCAATTATAACTGGTAATAATCAATCAACGCCCTAAAAGTGTGATTGGGAGAAGCAGAAAAAGAAAACATTAAACCAATCATGTCACTTATGTGACGAACTTCGATCCTGGTCACGTCGTCCCCGTAGGGTCTCCTATGTTTTATTATTAACAGCAGCTCCGTGGAGCCAGCAGCTCACGCTTGTGCGACTTGACGCAGGTTTCGGTCCATATTTACGCTCGCTTGACACAGACCTACGGATAGCTCTCTGGCTCGTAGTCATAAGCTGAGAGACATGGGTTGAAAGCAAAAAAGGAACATATGAAACAAGGAATTATCTCTCTCGGTTAAGCTGTCACATCGCCAGTGTGGCCCGTGTCAGATAAGTGAAGCTAAAAAGGGTTTTCCACTGGGCTCGTAGCCCCAAGGACGTACGATCAGGAGGCGAGACTGACTGGGACGATCGAGTGCTGTTGGACACGGGTTGGATGGCTTTGCCACAGGGTAGGGGAATCATGATGTTTAAAACCTAAGCAAGATGAGCAGTGAATGCGACTGGATGGATATCATGCCTTGACTACAAAAGACTTCTTATCCGCAGATAAACTGCAGCGAGCCAGAATAAGGCCTCGTCCGATGGAGAATAGTGTTTTTTAATCCGGTCAGAAAGCAAAGCAGCGACGAGCCACGGCATAAAGGGTGAGCTGTCGAAACGATGAAAGGAAACGTTTATGTAGGCTATGTTATTATCGGCAAATAATCAAAATGTTGCAATCGGTAATGTAGCTTATTGCTGTGGAAATGGCTTTAATAAAATCGACCTGCTGTATGTTGACGTTTAATGTACAACACACAGTCCCTCAGTAATTCTTCTCTCTCTCTCTCTCTCTCTCTCTCTCTCTCTCTCTCTCTCTCTCTCTCTCTCTCTTTTTGTTCAACAGGAATCTTTATTCAGAATTAAGGGGATTTATGGGATCACAAGGTAATATTATTTCTCCCCGAAATATGCATTGTTGTTTTATGTGACTGTTAGTCTGGTATGATATTTACAATGAACCACTGTATTTGATGGGGTGCAGCAGTCTCCTTTGTTTACAGTCTGCATTTCAGAACAGCTGATACGTCCTCAGCTCAGCAATGCCGCGATACTGCCTGTTGTGTAGGTTTGACGTGCTGCTGCGGCCACTCGCTGCTGCGACTAGCTCAAACAACAGGATTGTTCATAAGATGAGCAGAAATATATATAACGAACATACATAGTTTTGACTTAGTTTGACATTATTCAACTACGACTTGAAACAAGCAACCAATTAAAACTGCTCTCGGTCTCGCTTGTGTCATTCAGTGTTTTTGCTTTGCAGCGCTGCCAGCTCATATATAGGCCGAGTAGCACAGGAGCATAATAATACAGGCAGAATTTAAAACACTTTTATTCCAATTGGTTCATATATGCAAATAACAATAACATCTGTGTGTTGCAAGATGCTAAAGTATCACAAACCTTTTTTCTTTCGTAGAATATTATCAGTATGAAAAAGAATATAGGCTACTTAATCAGTTTGTCCAGGTACAACTTCTAGTGAATTTGGATTAAAGTACAAATCACGGCTGCATGAATGATACTGCTCTCAGACCTGTCTAGCTGTAATGTGCTGATGTCTCCTGTGTGCATTTCTGTGCAGTTTCATCTGATGAAATGAGTGTGCGTGCCGGCCAGGGTAGTGATGAGGTGCTGGTGTCACAGGCAGTGTGGGATTACCTGGTTGCAGCCGGGCGTCCCTGGCTGATTGACTTCCAGGACAAGCAGGGGATGAGCGTTGGTATCATTAGGCGAGGAGAGAGGGGGGGCTGCTGTGCTGTGAGGCTGCAGCCGATGGAAGGCTCCCGGAGAGCTGGGCTGATGGATGGATCCATCTCCAATGAGACCCGCAAAGCCTTCATCGACTTATGCCGCTGTGCCCGCAAAGAGATGAGCAAACTGGAGGGTGGTCCCAAGAGGAAGCGGACTCTGCTACCTTGTGTCGGTGTCCTGGAACCAAATGGAGATGGGAGCCTGCTCCCGCCACCACCTCCCCAGCCTCGGCGCTCCCAGAGGCAGCAGCAGAGGTTCAGGAAGCCTGCTGATGAAGAGGCCTGCATGATGCTTCATGAAGCAGCTCAGAGGAAGGAAATGGAGCCTGGCATGGCCTCCCACACTGAGGCTGAGGACAACACCTCCTGCTCCATCTGCATGGGGGACATGGTGGAGAAGACAACCCTGGAAAGATGTGGTCACTCTTTTTGTCGGTCTTGCTTGGATCAAGCTTTCAAAGTGAAGAGGGCATGCCCCGTGTGTCGGCTAGTGTATGGCCAGTTGATTGGAAACCAGCCTGCCAGTGGTAGCATGATAGTGGAGAGAGACCCAGACTTGGAGCTGCCTGGGCATGAAGGCTATGGTTGCATCTGCATCATTTACAGCTTCCCTCCTGGACTACAGGCAGTAAGTAGAACAAGGGCAAGTGGAAATGAAGACCTTCAGTTCATTATAATACCTTCTCTATTGGAGTAAGAGACTAGAATAGAGTTCACACAATAGTCATATCTTCTGTACACAGACATGGTGTATAATGAGACACTTTGTTCATAACTTTGTTTGATAGACGTAGTTACTGTAATACTGTTAAAATATTACATTTACGATGAACCAAAGCTACTTTACAAACTAACTAGTTTAGCCTAGACATAGTTTTATTCTGATTTATGTATTTGTTTTCCTGCAGAAGTTCATCCATCCATTTTCTTGCAAATTTTCAGTTTTCCTTTTTTTTTTGCTGATACCAATTTGTCCGGTTAAGCAAAAGCAACTAAATGCTTCAGTGAATATTTTATCTTCGGTTTCATGATTAAATTATTATTAATTCTTCAAATCAAGGTGAAATGTAAAACAAAATAATTGTATTATTGCACTCCAATCTTAGCTCAAATATATATATAATATGAAATATAGAGTTAAAGGATCAGCTTTAGCTAATTATGTAGAACAAAATAACAATGCTCTGGATTAATTTTTTTCCATTTTGTTTTACAATTAACCTTGGGATCAACATCTAAGAATGTATGTTTTTGATCTGTGGTAGGAAAACATGTTTTTTTCCAAAGGCTTTTAGCATCACTACAACCTGATCTTGTTTTCTATGTTTGTTCTAATAGCCAGAACACCCAAACCCAGGTGTGCGGTACCCAGGGACAGACCGCGTGGCCTACCTCCCAGACAGCCCAGAAGGAAACCGTGTGCTGGGCCTTTTACGTCGGGCCTTCGAACAGCGCCTTATCTTCACCATCGGTACCTCCATGACCACAGGCATGCATAATGTCATTACCTGGAATGACATTCACCACAAGACCTCGATATGGGGAGGCCCCCGCTGGTATGTACTGTAGTTACTCTTTGTTACACAGTAGGCTAGTGGCAATAGCATTTAATTTTAATAACCCCACAATTCCACAGACATAGCTGTGCTATGGTGTCTGCGAAAAGGCCAGTGCATGAATAGATTTAATTCACAGATATAATGTGAAGCTCACGGATGAGATTTACATTACACTGATGCACTGACGCCCGTTTGTTTTTCCTGACAGCTTTGGCTACCCAGACCCTACTTACCTGGTGCGAGTGACAGAGGAGCTCCGAGAGAAAGGCATCACGGCAGACTGACGGCGTGAAATGTCCGGACTATTCCGGAACTTTCTAGAGCTTCTGTCTGTCTTCCTTGTATCGGACAATCACTAGGCTGAGGGTTCTGTGCCGACGGTGTCCAGCCCTAAAAGGACAGCTGAAGACGACTCCCTCGACAGACACCAGTCTACTGCTGTGGCAGAGCCTACCACACTACACTTTGTCCTTCTTCTGTTCATCCGTTTTCTTGGGAGTTTGACCTATCCCAGTGCTTAGTGTGGAAGAAAATAATTTTGAGTGTAGTGCATTCTTCTATAACACAATCCTCTACCTGTCACTGTTGGCAATAGGACCCGATATCTGATGCACTCATTTATAAATCATGGCGTGTTGAAGTTTGAGGTACTTATATATTATTTAGTTAATATAAGTTCGAAATGTAAAGAAAAAGGACAATTATTAATTATATTCTATTAATGTTTGTTTCTATGCTGGGGAACAGTTTCTTTGTTACAAGCACACATTATTTTGTCCCCCCCAGTAGTGTTTGTTAAGTAAGTCTCTTATTTGATTGTTACTAATTACCTGTTGTAAGGTTGGTACTTGGATTATGTGGCAGAAGAGCACTGCTTCAGTAGAAAGAAATAGTTATCTAAAGTTATTGCAATCTAATGCACTCACAGGCACTTTGGTATTGGAGTCAGTTTTCAGTGAAGTAGGAGTATGGTGTTTACCTCCTCTTGACGGGAGAGTGCTCGGGGAAACACAAGTCTGTAAGGCCACAAGCTGTTAGCTGGGTGGCTACAAGTTGATGTCAATTGCTTGGAGCTCTACATATTCCTCATTTTTCATCATTTTTTACTTGATTAGGAAGAATGTTATTAGATGTCTCCATGGCAGCACCTTTTGTTGTATGTCTTAACCCTCCACAGGCTCCCTGCTATTACTCAAGCCCGTTATTCCAAGATGTCTCCCAGGTTTTGAGCCTCGTCAGTTCAGTTGTTAGTAGTACAGTGTGCTCGTTTCTAATGACCAGATTTATGACGATGTCAAATGCAAAGGGCATACAGACTTAACCAAATCAAAGGCACAAAACCTCTTTAATTATCTATGCCACTGTCCCTGTAAAAATGTCAGATTTGCCTGATAATTGTCTCATTTAAAATGAGCTAACTGCTGTAAATTTGTCTAAATAGGCTAGATTATGATGATAGTTAAAACCTGACTCAAGAAAATTTCACAGAAACTAATATTGCTGTTCATTTGAGTTTTGGAAATTTGATCTAATTTTATTGTGCCTTTCCTATATTCAATTTTGATACAAATCAAGCATGATGTTAACTAATGAATGATAAGCAGTTCAGGCGTGTTTAGGTGTTATTTGGTTAACAGCATTATGTTTGTAGCTATATTATCTGGCTTTCAGTAAAACTATCATACGGTTCATGAGAATATATAGTATATACTGATGTGTATATGATTTAAGTTCTCATTTGTATACATTATGGTAGTCCAAAAGCTTAAAAAAAACTCACAAATGGTAAGTATGTGTGAACCTGCTTGCTAAGTGCAGTAACATGCTTGACTAGTGACAACACCTATAATTAATTTGATTAGTCAGCTGGTCAGAAGATGTTTGACCCATACATAAAATAACCTGTCCTCTTTTTCACGATTTCTTTCTTTTTTTAAGGGACCAACTAAAATTTTCTTGTGACACAGGATTGTAGTTTACTAAAGCTACCGTGCAAACATTTCTATGCAGTAAGTTACATGATCAAGAAGGGGCCAGAAAACTGAATTGTTAAAGGGATTGCACATTGCAAATTTGATTGTTGAAGAAAAGTTGGAGTTTTGCTTTTTCTAATTGTGTTTATTTGTATTTTATGAGTCTGTTGATATTCAAAATAATTGCTTTACATTTTAATACTTGAATAAAAAGGTTACGTTATAGGTTGCTGGTTGTTTGAATCGTATGACATTTACTAAGAAACCTATAAGGTTGTCAATGTAGATTCTTACCAACATGCGCTATCGATTGGACAAATGTGACAGGAGGTATCCATTGTATTTATTCATCTGGCACAAGAGCAGACTTTTACATTCACATACAGTACCTTTTAAGATAATTCATTATTATTGGTTATTATTAATGATTTCATAACAGATGGCTGATGCCTGGCCATTTAAACAAACAGCTGTTTGGTTGGGTTTTGTTCTGTTGGTTCTGTTTCACCTGGTGGTGTTACCTCAAAGAATTCCCCACTGCGAGTGCATCACCATGTGACTTGGAAAAAGTGGATCTGGATTCAAAAAACACTTGTACACACAAATCCACACTCGTCCAGGTGCCACCCTAAGTGCCCACTAGTTTTGGTGCCCATCTCTCCAGGTGCCCAGTTATCTCCACCCCTAAGTGCCCAGCCACTTGTCCAGGTGCCCACATGTCCCTAGTGCCCAGATGGTTTTGGTGCCCAGTTGTCCTGGTGCCCACTCGTCCAGGTGCCCAGTCATCCCAAAAATCTGGTGCCCAGATGTCCCTAGTGCCCACCTGTCTTGTATTCTGCCAGACTCATACTACATACTCCGGTACAGAAGGTGGCGGTATGCAACTAAAACGCAATGGTTGCAGACAAGTGCGCCATAAAACAAGAAGAATCCACGCCAAGGATTCTGGTAGTTGCAGGCAGAGTCATAGATATTTCACAACAGACAACAAGCCTGGAATAACCTTCCTCACAGTAAGTTATTCGTTACAATATATCACCATCTATTCTAAGTTAATACGGTAATGTAATAATAACGCTAAGGAATTCAAGCAAGTTTGATATAATCTCCTATTAAATAGCATAAACAAATAATTTGTGAACCGTTATTATGTGGTCATCGGTTGTTGTGCGTTCCTACCGGGGGCTAACGTAGGTCTAGTGACATGATAGCCCTGAAACATGACTGTCACGTCATGACAGTCATGGATGAACTTCAACCTGGTGTTTGCTTTTTCTCCGTTTACGGCTCGTACATCTACATTAACGTTTAGATCTCAAATATAGTTCTGACCCCATGGCTACGGATGTTACAATTATGTACGGGCCATCAGAAGTACCAGTATCTTCCGTATTGTTCAATACAAATCATTGTAATCCGATTGGTGGCCATTTTCTCCGTATTTCCTCCATATGCTTTCAACTACTTGACCCTATCGGTTGGGAGGTGTACTGCACTCTGATACATTATAACTCTGGAAAAAATGGCCACCGATTGGATTAAAATGCTTTTTATTGAACAATACGGAAAATATGGGTACTTCTGGGAGTCCGAACAGAATTGTAACATCACTGGCCATGGGGTAAGAACTTTATATTTGAAATCTGAACGTTTATGTAGATGAACGGGCCGTAAATGGAGAACGAGCAAAAAACAGGTTGAAGTTCATCCATGACGGTCGTGACAGACGACCGTCATGTGATCCATGGCTAGTGACTGACATGACAACAGTGTTTCCAAATGTCAAATGCTGCAACATACAGACCCGTGCAGTGCAGACAGACCGCGTCATGTCGTCTGCCAACATTGGTTGTTTTGCTCAATAATCTGCTAACGTTATAGGTCTTCATCGTTAAAAATAAATAAATGATACAATAATTATCTGTACGTATGTCACATTGATTGTCCTTGAGGCTGACTCTAAGATTAAACTAAACTTTGCCAAGTAACTCCATGTTGGCCATGATGACCTCATTTTGCTAAGACAACTCCAGTTACTCCTCCAGACATTTCAGGCTTTGACACTAGCTAGCAAGCAAACAAGCAAGAAGGCACATTGGCCCCATCCTTTGGTTTACTGCACCTTGGCTTGCAGAGGGAGAGAGGAGTGCCAGTTGATATTAAAACAGCTTTTTAGGCCGTGTTTTCCTTGAGAATAATATAAAGATATTAATTTAAAGAGAGCTGCTAAGTGTTTTTAATTATTCTGCTGAAAATCTATTGTGTTTTAGTTTCCTTAAAAATATTAAATAAATGGGCTATTGTCAGCAGGCACAGCTAAACATGGAAGGTTGCACTAGTGTTAGAAACAGAAATAATATATTTGCCTTGTACAATACATAATAGAAGTTGTCAGACCAGCCATACAACACATTGTTTGGGTTAACATGATCTCTTATATACCGTTGGAATGTATCAATTTAATTTTCTAGTTTAAGCATTCAGCCACTTTGTGTATTAGGCAGCATGACATAATAGTATATGTTTCCACTGTAGAAAATGGGTGGTGGCACTGACTGGTGAGTGCCCTGCAGTGAACTTTACCACTATATGATGAGGCTTTATACTGAATTGGATGAACTTGGTTGCATGTACAGTATGATAGACACAACTCATTGATCTAATGTGCCATTGTGTTCCAACACTTGTGGAGACGTAGCTAGTTCATAGAATGTTTTGGGATGTTTTTTCTTTCTTTCTTTCTTTTTTTGTTCACAGATATGCCAGGGGAAGCTACAGAGACTGTCCCTGCTGTGGAGCAGGAACTTCAGCAGCCTCATGATGATTCAGGTTGGTCAGCTTTTCTCTCAAACCTGCAGGCTATGGGAAATGTATAAATCATCTTTGTGTGTTCATTTAAGATGGACATTTTGAAAAGGTAGATGAGTTTGAAAATAGACCACAGATTACATTCATATCAAAGTTGATATGAGATGGTTCTTTGCATCCCAGCTGAAACCTTGTCTTTTCCTCAGCCTCTCATCTTGAGGTCTTCTCCTCCACTGCTCCTTGCCCCACTACCACTAGACACCCTATTCCTACCAGAAACAATGACACTAAATATGAGACTGAGCTATTGTATGCACCTGCACCTGCCTCACCTAAAGCTGTACCAGTGGCCAACCAGCACCGTTCTCCATCACCAAACTCCTGTACCTCATATCCCAAGTGTTTTCCCTCCCTTCTACTTTCCACTCCTCCCTCCACGCCTCCAGCTATCCCCACCTTTTGCTCCCCTCCTGGCCATGGACACCAGGCCAACCATCAACCAAAGGTAATAAAAGTCGGAGAGACCAATGGCTCACAGGTTGCCACTAACTTACTGCAATCTACTAAACCCTCACGTGTGCCAGGCATGGCCAACACACTCCTCCTTGCTGAATCTAACACCACTGCGCCAGCTACTGTCCCTTCAAATCCTGTCCTTTCTGATACCGCCAGTGTTGCTCCACGCATTCACAAACCACCCACCATTCCTATGCTGTCCTCTCTGTCCTCTGCCATGTATATTTCACAGTCCACAGTGAACATTACTGCCTCTCACACAGCTGAAGAAGCTGCCCTTTCTCTCCCAGACTCAGTTGTTGTTCCACCTGCTCCATCAACAGCCTCTGAGGCTGTTCATACGGAGGATTCCACCTCTCAGCCTGTCCAACCTGTCTCCTCTCCTGTGCATCTGGTCCAAGTCGTACCACCGGGAAGTTCTCCCAGAGTTACACCAGTTAGAGCCTCTCCCGTAGCCTTTAAAGTCACCTGTCAACCTGCTGCTCCAGCGCCAATGTCATTTTCTACTGCTTTAGCCTTCCAGCCCAATAAAAGAGCCACTAGAAGTCAAGCACCAGTGGAGCTGGGAGATGGGACAGCGTGCAATCCTTTCGGGCCCTCCGTTGATGATGCCCAGCAACACTCTGACACCAGGGTTGAAGAGGCATCTGTTGATAATGAGCTGGCTGAAAAACAAGAGAGTGTTTTGGCTACCACTACTGCAGTTTCCTATGTAGCTTTCGCTACTGCAATTGTGTCCAGCACCATTGAGGCAGTTTCCCCAACTCGATATCTTTCTCCAGAAGCCTCTCCACCTGATGCAGAAAAGTACTCAGTCTCTGACCCTGCTAGTTTGGAAGTTGTTGCCTTTCACCAGTCTGCTCCAGGGGGTTCTCCTCTTTCATCTCCTGAAGAGATTTATGATCTGGCTAAGCTGATTCCACCACAAGAGCAAGAAGCACCAGTGGAGCTGGTGGATGGGACAGCAAGCAATCCTTCAGGGCTTTCCATTGATGATGCTCAGCAACACCCTGACACCAGGGTTGACCACACCGTTAATGAGGCATCTGTTGATAATGAGCTGGCTGAAAAGCAAGAGAGTGGGGATGTTTTGGCTACCATTACTGCAGTCTTCCCTCTAGCCTTAGCTACTGCAATTGTGTCCAGTGCCACTGAGGCAGTTTCCACAACCCGATCTCAAACTGATGCACAGAAGTCCTCAGTCTCTGCCCCTGCTAGTTTGGAAGTTGCTGTCTCTCCCCAATCTGCTCCTCTTTCATCCCCTGAAGAGATTGACGATCTGCCTCGGCTGATTCCACCACAGGAGTGCGTTGACTCATTTATGGACCCTCAAGCTCCTGTGGTGGTGGGCCTCCAAAAGGCCCCATCATCACCCAGCCCTGCTCCTTCTGTAACCCCTTTCTTCCTCACTGAGCCCCCTCCAGAACAAGATAACACAATGGAACCAGTCATCCAGACAAATAAGGGTATCTTTTTTTAAATCAGTGCAGTGCCTGTGTTGCATGGCATTAGTCTACAGTATATGATGTGGAACTAACCTGTAACCACCACATGGAAAGCTCATACTAAGTCTTCTACTTAAATTAGGGCCACAACTATCGATTATTTTCTCAATGATTATTCTATCGATTACTTTTTCAATTAATTAAATAATCGCGAAGCACTTAAAAATATATAATTGTTTTATCTTTTATATGTCAACGAATCAACCCGGAAACATTAATGGATTTTTTAAATAGAATCAGAATCTGAACTAAATCCATTAGTCTGATTAACCACTTATGCCTTGTTGTTCGACACTTTGTTGTACAATGGTGTCACCCAAAAATAGCGGATCTACTGTACAAGCAACACGTTACAGTTTGTGAGCTTGTAGATCAATTATTTTTGCTGTTAAACTAACTTTTTAAAAAGCGAAATATAATTTTGCCGAACATACATTATTTTGTTCTAAAATGGATGATCAATTAGTAAGATTAACTGTTGCACCTCTAATTTCTATATTAATCATTTGCATGTTTGAGGCTTTGAATACATAAAACTATGGAAATCACAAATCTCATTTTTAGCTTAATAAAAAATTGAATAATAAGACTAAAGGTCCTTACACACCGGGGCGATTTTTTCGTGCGAATAATACGCTTTTTTTAAAAACCTTATAAAGTCAATGCAAGCGTACATGGCGCGAAAAAGCGGAAAAGCGAAGCGAAAAAGCGTCTTTTAATTATTCGGAACGAGTCCGAATTTTGCGTATATTCGCCACATTCGCCGGTGTGTAAGGACCTTTAGACTACACAGGATGGTGTGATGCTAACAGCGGATGACCAACCAACCGGAAAGTTGAATGACACTTGTTTCTACAGTATACATCCCCAAGATGTATAGCCTAAATGCCCTTGTGTGAAAGTAGATTAATATGCGTGTCTTAAGTTGTATTTGTGTGAATTGTTTGACAGTGGTCTTGTACAGACATTTTCTTGTGAAAAGTATTTTATTTTGTCTCGTCAGTTTTTCACATCAATGCAGGATTTATAATTCTTTTAGCCTTTACTATTCATTTACCAGTAATATAATCTTAACATTTTGGTTTACATGGGGCTATATCCTGAATGCTGGTTACAGTGATTATCTATCCTAACTGATTCAGTGCAGTGCGTTTTGTGTGCAGTTCCTGATTTATTTCTATAACCAGTGAATGGATCTGTCTTTCAAAGTGATGCTTGAATAAGCAGATTATCACGTAACTTTTTCAGTAGCTCTACAAATGTCTTTGGCACACTGTACTGTATATCTCATTAATTTAATGCGCAATGATGATTTGTAGGGTCAGATACTAATTCGGAGAGCGATGAGTCTGTACCAGAGTTGGAGGAGCCAGAAGAAGGCCAGGAACCAACACAGCAGGCAAAGGTATGTCCAGTAAAGACCTCAGGCACTTCATCACAATGACAACACTGTTAAAATGTATAAAGGTTTTTTATAAATAGATGGACAAAATACTATGTCACTTTGTCCTCCTCAGCTTGCTGCAGCGGCAGAGATTGATGAGGAGCCAGTCAGCAAAGCAAAACAAAGCAGAAGCGAGAAGAAAGCGAGGAAGGTCCGCTACTATAATTTGAGTTCATCTGTGATTTCCCTCAATCAGTGTCTGCAGGAAATTCAAGTGATTTTGTGTTGTCATATCTGTCTTTAGGCTATGTCTAAGCTGGGCCTCCGCCAGGTGACAGGAGTGACAAGGGTCACCATTCGCAAATCCAAGAACATTCTCTTTGTCATACCCAAACCAGATGTCTACAAGAGCCCAGCGTCGGACACATACATTGTATTTGGAGAAGCCAAGGTAACAACCATTTTCACTGCCGACTAGTTGTTAATGAATGCCATATGGTAATACCATTATTTGAAAAATGTATGATGGTCCTAATTTTATGGGTGAATATGTTTTGTCCCAGATTGAGGACCTTTCTCAACAAGCCCAGCTAGCAGCCGCAGAGAAGTTCAAGATGCAAGGAGATGCTGTATCAAATATCCAGGAAAACACACATACACCCATTGTGCAAGAGGAGAGTGAAGAAGAAGAGGTAACTTTTTTTCCTTATTGCTTTATTATTAATGTAGATCAGTTATCTTCATTCACTTCATCATACACATTTCATGGATGAAATGTTGACCTTCCTGAACCGTTAGCGATGCCCAGTCTCTACATGCTGAATATGAGAGTTTTAGGTCACACAATCTCATCGGTTAACCATGTTCCAATATCCTTACCTTAACAGGGGGCAGATTTGGCAATTATTGGGCTCCAAGCTAAGCTCAATTTAAGCCCTCCCAACCCACCATTCATTTAAAATGTAAAGTTGCATCGCTTAAAAATAATCTCCTCGATGACGTAGAGGAAAAACACATTTGTTGCGTAGCATACCCCATAATTTTAGATAGGCTTGGGCTATATTTGGTGGTCAATACATATTATGAGTATTGTTGTAGCCTACCTTTTTTGTAAATGTTTAAGGTGCACTTATTTGACCAGAGTGAGAGGAGTTATGTTAAGAAATTTAAACAAAGCACCAGTCCTCCTCTGTGTCTGACTGTCCGTCTCTCTCTCTTCCGACAGTCTCCCTCTCTCTCTCTCCCTTGCTTGATCATTCGCTCATCCGCGCACTAAACGAATGCAATGAAATGCAGACACTTGCAGGAGACGGTGATTGAAACGTATGGTTTAAGGTTACAATGTTATAATACATTTAACATTCTGATTATTAGTACACACACCAGCGTACTCCCCAGTCCCCATAGCAATTATATTAAACAAATGTTGTTCGAGCCACCAGCAGGGCGGGCCCCCCTTTGCCTCGGGGCACTGGTTCGCTAAAACCGCCCCTGACCTTAACCTGTTCCTAAACTTAACCATCTATAATTTAATGCCTAAACACAGCCATTTTAACATTACTAGAGGTTTGTGCCGCCGCTCACATCTCTAGAGTACATCTACGTCGCACCGCCAATCCGACCGATATGTCTGAGTCATAGTGTCAGGGGCTTCGTCAGAGTACCCTTTGTACCCGTCTATCTGAGTCCCTTTTGTGCCCATATATGGAGACCTCTGTATCTGTCTATCTACCCAGGTCTCTTTTATGCCCATATATGGAGATCTCTGTATCTGTCAGTCCTTGTCCCTTCTATGCCCATTTATGGAGATCCCTGAAGTCATCAGTATATGCCCATATATTGGCATGCCCAAAGTAGGACGGTCCTAAATATGCATATGACCATATATGGGCATAGCGGTCTGATCTGTGGCTCTGGACAACCGGATCTCCATATATGCCTATATACGTGCGTATCGGGTTTGTTTATGGTCATGTCTGAGTCATAGTGACGTGGCCGCGGTCCTGCCTATATATGCGCGTATCGGGTTGTTTATGGTTATGTCTGACTCATAGTGTCATAGCTGTGGCCCGCCCACCCACAATTTTTATATAGGATACATGAACTTACAGTAAGTCGGCTCTGCTTCGCTCTAGCTATTCACGCAATACTTCTGCTTCCAGAGCCGAAGAAATACAAATGATTGCTTTTCTTACTTTGTAGGTTGATGAAGCTGGCGTGGAGGTAAAGGACATTGAGCTGGTGATGTCGCAAGCTAATGTGTCCAGGGCAAAGGCTGTTCGTGCTCTCAAAAACAACAATAACGACATTGTAAATGCCATAATGGTAAGAATATTAAAATTCTGTTTAGTTACGCGTGGCACTTGTTTACTTAAAATATACTATAGTATTAACACTTTTTTAATGTGTAATGGTTATATCAATGGTACCAAAGGTACTAAAATCCCTAATGGAATGTTTCTTCTTTTTATTGCAGGAGTTGACCATGTAGATCATACAGTATATAAAATGTCTCACCTTCGTTTGCCTGGAGAAGATTGACATCAATTTAACAATTTCCAGCAGTGCAATTAAAATTGTCTGAATGAAATTGAATGTTCGTTCCTAATTTTGCTGTGTATGGTTCCTTTTGCTGCTATTACATTTATTTTCTGTACACATTTGCTTGGCTAATGAATGTGATAATCTTATTTAATGTCTCACTGGAAGTTGAATAAAAACAGATCCAACACAAATTATATCTGGAAATAATATTTCTTGCAAGTTTACTTGCAACTTGCATAGTCTGTATGAATGGACATAATACAATTTATTTCCAGTCATGTTCCTTGCTAGCTTGACTAACTACTGTGAACAGCATAAAATCTGTCAAAATGGTCACTGAACCTCAGAGACAAGTGCTGGGTATTGGTAACTCACAATACTATATATATATATATATATATATAGGAGTCATGATATGATGAATATCCAGATATGTCTGCTGTTATGACACATGACCAAAATGCCGCAAGATGAATCCCCCAAAAATCTTCCAAATTTGGGCTTTGAGACTGTTATTAGTTTCATTGCCATGTTTCAAGTCCTCCGCAAGTGGCAACTTACCAAGGAACATGCTTTTAGAATTGGTGAGCTTGTAGATCATCTAAGTGTAAAATAGGATTAAAGTGGTTAAGATATTGCGTCATCTTGGTGGGGACCCCCTGGGACTCCATCGACCCCACTTTGAGAACCACTGCTGTACATCCCAGTAGTCTGTGTGGAAATGTGATTCAAGCAGGATTCTTAATCCCAAAAAACGAAACGGAACAGAATGTGGGTTTCAGGTTTGGTTGTGGTGGAGTCTGATGGCTACTGGCACAAAGGACTAGTGTCTAAGTCACTTTGTGACTGCATGTGCTCCACATACCCACTAGAGGGGGTGAGAGGGGTTCACCAGGTTAGTGTCCGGCTCCGTCCTCATTCTCCAGCGGTGGAAGAAGTACTCTGATTAAATCAGAGTACAAATTAATTAATTCAATTAATTAATAACACATTTTGTTAATTAAGTAAAAGTACCAACACCACTATGTAGAAGTACTCAATTACAAGTAAGTCATACAAATATACTTTTTGAGTACTCAAATTAAAAGTATTAGTAAAGTAAGTTAGAAATTGTTCAAAAATAGCAGATAGATCGGCTTTTTCCCATGACTTAACAAAAAAAAAAGGCATGGGTTTCCGAGGCTACCCACGACCTGACTGCAGATAAGGTGGATGGACAGAAAGATGGATGAAATGTCCCCCCCCCCCCCCCGGCTAATTTGACCCCCCACTGGGATGGCCGTCCAACATT
This sequence comes from Gymnoscopelus braueri, assembly GCF_963280865.1. Classification (NCBI taxonomy): domain Eukaryota; kingdom Metazoa; phylum Chordata; class Actinopteri; order Myctophiformes; family Myctophidae; genus Gymnoscopelus; species Gymnoscopelus braueri. The sequence goes on from NC_137614.1 coordinate 14,412,758, forward strand.
AAATAATGCTATGTATGTTGTGTTGCGCCCCCTATAAATAACCGATTCGAAGAACTCAAGTCGGCTGCATGGTGTCTATTTGCCGCTCAGCGCTCCGATCCGGTCTAGTGCCCGCCTACTGTATCCGGTGATACACACACACACATGTACACACACAGTGGTTTCTGTATCCGCTCTAGAGCCAGACCGGATCAGCAACCTCGCAGAACAAACGGATCCCAGACCAGTGTAGTTCTAGAAGCATCTCCGCTGTGCTGGTTGGTGAGTCCTGGTACGTCACACCCATAGATATATATAAAGGCTAGATGGCTCAAGGGGGCGGCGCAAGCGTAGCTCAACCGCGGCCATCTTGAAACAGTCATTCATAACATTATGTCTATGGTGCATATACTTTGAAATAACCATAGCGTGCTCAATTTTCATCCGATTTTCAAACGGTTTGGTGTGTTGTAAACACCAAAGATGTAGTTATGATACTGCATACTTATAATTTTAATCATGTTTTTTTATTATTTTTTTTATTTTATAATTTTATAAATGTATTACATCTTTGGTGTTTACAAAACACCAAACCGTTTGAAAATCAGATGAAAATTGAGCACGCTATGGTTATTTTAAAGTATATGTACCATAGACATAATGTTATGAATGACTGTTTCAAGATGGCCGCCATGTGGCAACGTCGTACTCCATTGGCCAGCAGCGCGGGTGAGTCATCTAGCCTTTATATATATCTATGGTCACACCCACCACGAGAGCAACGAAAGCACGCGATGTGACACCGGGCGCATCTGTTGGTGCACTTATTATTACTTACCAGTTTATGTCCGCAGTTTGTTTGTCCCTTCGTAATAATCTTTGTCGGTAAAAAAAATAAATAAATAGGCAGCGTTGCGAGAGACAGACACTGTTGCCCGAAAGAGAGGAACACAAGGTGGTATATAAACTGAACAAGATGTAAGTGTGAGGTTTATACTTTGTTGTAGCTGCTGAAGGCACAAGTGATATCATGGGTGTGTGATTGGGGATACATTAGCCGGCTATGCTAGCAGACATTAGCGTGCAGCCGTGCATGGTCTCTCTGAGACTAGTACCGTGCCGTGCGGCGGCATTTCTTCTTGTGAAGAGGAGTAAAAACAACATGCATGAAGAAATGCGAGTCCTTCTTAGATAGTGGCCTTCAGGTTAGTTATCATTAGCTCGGTTGGCTAACGATACTTGACCTATTAGTCGATACTTAGCTAGCTAACGCTAGCAGAGCTGCTACTATAGGGCAGTAAGCAGGAAAATGACGGTGTCATGGTTGTGTATAAATTGAAATGTGGACCAGATACAACTGCTGTTCATTGGTCACATCACTGACATGACACCACATTCATATAGGCAGAAAGGCAAAGCCTGAAGCTTCAGCTGAACATTATGCAGGCCTGCATGGGCCACACACTAATCTCACCCATGACTGACACATGAGCGCAGGCAGGTTACTTCCTCCTTGACATGCACCATCATCACCAGTCAACATATAACAACATCCAGCATGGCAATTTACTATTTATTACTAGCAGTGGTGGAAAAAGTACACAGGTTCAATACTGCAATGTAGAAATACTCTGTTACAAGTAAAAAGTCTGGAATTCAAAATTGACTTGAGTAAAAGTATTGGTACCAACATTTACTTAAATTACCAAAAGTATAAAGTACTATATGCAGAATGTCCCATTTCACACGTTTTCAAATATATAAAATAGCAGATCTACAAGCTCACAATGTATGTGTGAGCTTGTAGATATTTATGTATTATTTATATTAATTAGGCTATTTTCAAATAGCCTAAATGTATACAGAGCTGAAGTGGTTAATGTATGTTTTGTAGTAATAATCAAAACCAATAAAGTAACTAGTAACTAAAGTTGTCAAATAATTGTAGTGGAGTAATTTGCCTGAGATGTAGTGGAGTAGAAGTAAAAGTACTGAAAATTGGAAATACTCCAGTAAAGTAAAAAATACCTCGAAGTTTAAATTAAGTACAGTACTTAATATAAAAGTAAATAAAAAACTTGACTTTTACTTTCGTATAGATATGCAAATGTCAAATTCGATAAAATACATATATGATAGTCTTGATCCAAGGCTACCATTATGGAAAAGTTGCTTACACTACTTGAGGACCACTGTCGGTTTTTAATCAGGCAGAAGGGAGCCAGCTTCAGCATCATGATTTATACATTACTTCATCTGAGATGTATATCCCACAGCTCTCCCTATATTTATGCAGTGGAAGTGGGTCACCACTGAAATGTCACTGCTCGGTGCTTTAGATCATGTTTAATGATTACTGATCATTTTTGATCAGAACGTAAACCAAACACAAGTATGAAATTTAAATATAATGACACAAATAACTTTGCAGTAAGTGAGGTTAGAATGAAGTAGTAATGGGTATGTATTAATGGTGTTTTTTTTGCATATAACCTACTCCCTCTTATCTTTTCCATCAGGCAGCCTGCAAGCGCTAAGTGGTACGACAGACGGGACGCTGTCTTCATTGACTTCACCGTAGAGGACAGCAAAGATGTACAAGTAAAATTCGAAAAGTCTAAATTCACCTTCAGGTAAACCAACTTCACTAGGTTTACTCATCCATGGCAGGCAGCCTACTACTGAGTCCTTTCAATGACGTGTGATTATGAATCCCACCAACGTTATAGGATATAGATAGACCCGCCTTACCGGTCTGATTGGCTCCCTGGCAGGCATAGTTTTATTGAGGTTTGGGTGAGGTTTAGGTATAGTTTTACTGAGGTTTGGGTGAGGTTTAGGCATAGTTTTACTGAGGCTAAGGTTAGGTTTAGGCATAGTCTTACTGAGGTTAGGGTTAGGTTTAGGCATAGTTTTACTGAGGTTAGGGTTAAGGTTAGGTTTAGGCATAGTTTTACTGAGGTTAGGGTTAAGGTTAGGTTTAGGCATAGTTGCAAAACGAGAACTGTCAATCACAGCGACTACTGGCCAATCACAGCAGGGTTTGCCTAGAACTGCGGTGGGATCCATAATAATGCTTCAATGACTAATTAGTTATTTCCCAGTTCCAACACCCTAGGTGTGTAGTACAGCACTGGTTCCCAAACAGTGGGTCAGGACCCATTTGTGGGTCGCGGACACATTTTTATGGGTCACAAGTAAATTTCCCTTAACATCTTGTTTTTAATTATTATTACTTCAAAACATAAATAAAAAAACAATACCTTTTTTTTCATGAATTAAAAACAAATTTAAAAACAAATTCATGAATAAATATTACAAAATCAAAACATCCATTAATTAGAAAACAAATGTTTAAGAAGTAGTGAAAATAACTGATCTACAAGCTCACAACGCGTCGCATCGCGACACGTTGTGAGCTTGTAGAACTGCTGTTTTCACTAGCTTGGGTCTTGGTGAGACATCAAATTTCTCTTTTGCGTCTCGAGCTAAAAGGTTTGGGAACCAGTGTAGTACAGCATATGAACCTCAACCTACAACATGGGAAACTAACTTGCTTATTTGCCTGCACCAGTATTGAAGTTTGATGACTGTACTTCTTGCGTTAAATCTTAGTTGTGTTGGTGGGGCGGATAACATCAAACATCAGAATGCATTGGACCTTTTTGGAGAGATTCAACCCAAAGTAAGTTGAACCTGTGTCACAGTTGTGTTGATGCTCTTATTTTATTCACATGTATCTAAATCATATACCCCCCCCCCCTTTCAAACAGGAATCCAAGCACAGACGTACTGACAGGTCTGTGTTGTGTTGTGTACGAAAAGCAGAGCCTGGGAAATCATGGCCACGGCTAACCAAAGATAAGGCAAAGGTGATCTTTATTGATAAAATATTTGATTATGAATCCACATTAGACGAAGTGCTTCCAAATAAGCACTCGTATCAACTTAATTGTCACATCACACCTTTTATAGGTGTAACAAAGTGGGTGAAATTATTTGCCATACAAGCTCCATCATTGCAGTTTCAAGAAAGGTGGAAAACAGATCAGATATCAACATGGCAGTGTGAAATTTATACTAAATGTGCATGGTATATACGTGAGGTGTGTGGTTAAAACAGCGTTACAATTGTGTTTATTTACATGCACATTTACTTATACTCATAATTTATTATATCTCCTTATAGTCCAACTGGCTCAGTGTGGACTTTAACAATTGGAAAGACTGGGAAGATGACTCAGATGAGGACTTGTCAAGTTTTGACAAATTCTCAGAGGTAAGTACAGTACAGCACAGCATAGACATGTCTGCAGAAAGTACGGACCCATCCAGACAGTTTCTGAGTTGCCATTTCTCCTGTGTTTTTCCGCAGATGATGAACACCATGGGAGGGGATGATTTACCAGACCTGGATGGTGGAGATGATGAGGTACATTATGATCTATTTTAAAGAGCTCTACTTTCACTATATAGTGCCTTCAATTCAATTACTGTACATTTGACTATAGTGCTTAAGTACAAGTTGTCTCAAGACACTTAACATATAGAACAGAGGCCCGACATTGTCACCCCTCCCGGAGCGAGCATCTTTGTGATGGTGGCTGCCCATATATGGAGATCCATGATGTCATCAGTATATGTCCATATACGGGCATGCTGATATGCCCATATAAGGAGATCTCTGTATCTGTCAGTCCTTGTCCCTTTTATGCTCATATATGGAGATATCTGCATCTGTCAGTCCTTGTCCCTTTTATTTCCATATATGGAGATTCCTGATGTCATCAGTATATGTGCCCATATATGGAGCTGACTCGTGGTTTGTTTATGGTTATGTTGTCATAGTGACGTGGCCGTGGTTTGTTTATGGCTGAGTCAGAATGATGTCAGAGGTCCGCCTGCCCGCCCTCCCATTAGCCAATTTTAATATAGGATAATAGTTCAGTATAATACAATACATTGACCCAGGGGTGGTTTAATTAAATATAAATTTTCTATGGAACTTTACCTAGTTTTCTTACTGTGGTCTTTTTTTATTTACAGCATGGGCCTGCAGACAGCGATGATGAAAGTAAGGACTGCTCTGTTTTGATAGATTTTCAATTGTATTTGAAATTTAGAATTGCTTCTATTTTCAAATTTAATTTGGCTGAGTTCTAATTTACGTTTTCCCCCTTTCCTGCCAGAGATGCCAGACCTTGAGTAACTGAATTTTTGATGCCACCTGACCGAGTGAACAAAGTGAGTCACATTTCGAAGAGGGAGGCTAGAAATGAGGTGGCAATCATTTGGAGAAGGAGGCCTCCCCTCTGCACAGTTTCCAAAGCCAAACCTCTCCGAAGCAGGGAGTGACTGTTGGATACAGACGTGCACAGTGATCCTTAATGGTTTACGGTGCTGTCCTTTGCTGTTCTGTTCTGCATGGACAATTCCGTTGCAATGATATGTCATTGTCCTTTGAATTATGACTGGAATGGGTTGTGCTGATGTCTTACACCCTTTTTCCCTCTTTGTTATTTGCAATGTAAGATTACATATTGAACATTGTTATTTCTAATATAGAAAACTAGTTTCAAAATTCCTATTTTCAAAAAAGGTAGATTTTTTTTAATGAAAGATTCTCCCTTAAATGTTTGTATTGTAAATTGCAGTTAATATTTTGCTTGTTAATTTATAATGCAGGAGATTCGCGTGAAATACATTTCTCAATGTATGTCAACAATGGCTGCAAATATTTAATTAGTTCATTTATTTTAAATATTTCAGCATTCTAAATAAATGAATATGCCTGTGTAATTTACAGCTTGTGTTGGGGTTATCGTGGAGTGACAAACCTCATCCAGTCACCTTTACAAAGGTGTGTTTGTTTCTTATGCCAGTGTACAGAACATATTCTGAGGCAAACATACTTTTGGCTAATTCAATATTTTTTGTTGTTCTTGCACATTGTAGCAAATACAAAAATAATTTTCTTCCATAAACAGAAATGTGTGCAGAAATCCTTACAGTATAGTATACCAATAGATTGATTGTTTTTACTGATGGTACAGGTAACTTTTATTTTTTTCCCCCATCAAGCAAATACACAACTGTGTTTTGCAAACTTGTTTCCATGTGTGGTTACTTTGTTAAAACGTTTTGATTTTGTCAAATGGTGCAGGAATTTTGGACACCATATTTCTAATAAACTGTTTCAGATCAGCTGAATATAGTTTTAGTTTTGAGACATTACTCATTGAGGCTTCACAAAAATTGGGAGAATGTTCTGGTTCTGTGTTGTGAATTATGATGATACAATAAATAATCAGAATCTGATCACAATTTAGAAATAGTGCAGATTTTTACAGGTTTATTGTATACTTTAAAAAGACACTCCGGAAATGTTATTCTGTGAACACTATGTACTCTATATACCCCACAGCAGTTTTTTAAAAGACCAGTGGACACCTGAAATCACTTTCCGTATATAGAGCTACATACTGTAGCAGGAAAACAGAGTCGTGCTACAGGGCCAAGGCATTTTGACCCTAGACCTAGAGCATGTCCTGTTTGCCCTTCCAATAGGTAATTCACAGCATTGTAGAGTCCCATCACAGAATACTATATACTTTATCTAAACACGAACAGAGAAAACCTACAAGGTACATGTTTTCCTGAACCTCCCATGCCTACCATTTAACCACTTTAGCCCTATTTTGAAAAAGCTAAAATAACCGCTCTACAAGCTCACATGTCTTGATGTGACGCATTGAAATTATAGATCTAAATTTTTGCCTATGACAATGGGGACGCCAGGTTGAAAGTGGTTAATTTCGAATAAAATTTCTCCAGCTAGAAGGTAATCTAATGAGAGAATGTACTGTATAAGAATAACCAATTCAGACAGAATTCTGTACTTAATCTAACAACTAAGATATTTTCTTTACGGCGGTCCCTGGCACCAAATCTTTTCAAATGGGGGGTCCTCGGCTTAGTTTGTATCAATTTGGGGGTCCTTGACATGAGAACCACTATTCATGCATGTGAAAATGGCTATTATGTTGAATGCAATAAATGTTTCCACCACTATGTGGTGATTGCAGGCCAATTTCTGTTGTGATGTTTAGGGACCGTGATCAGGTTGTGTATGTGTCAGCAGTCTGGACCAAGGAAAAAACCCAGTGCAAGCATCTTTCAAACACCCAACTCTGTAAAACAGGCTTACACCCACAAAAGGTGGCTTACCAGTGATAGGGGGCAGACATGAGATGGACATAACACTGGTCACAAAAGCTGTACACCAACCGGCCACCTAGTACAGTCTCTGGATCTACTTTGCTTTTGCCTCTTTTCTGTAATTATATGCACTGTTGTTATTATCTCATAACTGATGGTGAGCAACGTGTTCCTTCAATCACCATGTAGATCTACACACAGAATAGTCAACCCGTCAGGCTCACTCAGAATTTTTAAAAGTACTTCCACTGGTAGCTCTCCCTGTCTCTCTTTCTCTCTTTATCTCTCTCTCTCTCTCTCTCTCTCTAAATATAGTGTGTGTGTGAGAGAGAGAGAGAGAACATTTATTTCTCTTCTACCGTACTCATTCCATTGCAAAAGTGGGCTTTGCAAGGGAAGGGGCAAAGAAGTATATGACCACTCTGGCCTAGGGAGAGGGGGAACTTATAGATTCGACTGTGATGGCAAGACAAACAGATCATAGAATACAGCAGAAACTGTTGCTGCTAGTGTTTTGTTCCCTTGTTTGAAAGGGGGAAAGTGGTGAGGGCAGCATAATCCTTTCACTGGGCTCCCTCTGGCTGCCCTGGTCAGCGCGATGCTCCAGTGCAGAAGCTCAATGCCAGGCCTGCTGTACCTCTCCTCTCCAAGCATGGATTTTCCACAGCTTTATCTGCCCTGAGCCTCCAAGCCCAGCCAACACACACAATGTAAAACTGCCTAATCAGTTCTGTTGGCACAAACCAACATGTACCCATCCAGAACACAAGTGTATAAATGGAGAAACTGCCTGAATTGTGGCGATCTGTATTTTATTTATATTTTTTTATGAGAGTGGATGTGAGTTGTTGATTATGCATAACAAAAAAACATGCTGTACCAGTAACAGTTCAACTGCAGCTGCCCTGCCACGTTGTGGAGTGATTCATGAAGTAATCACAAATGGCCATGATGTCACTGATACCAGTTCACAGGAACTGTGGGATTTGAAGTACATACTCCGTTATTTTCTTTTATATTTTCAAGGTTTCAGTTTCCTTTGTAGGGACTCTATGGTATTATGAATGGGATTGTCAAATACAGTACTTTCCTTGTGTCAGCACTTAAGGCAGGGCTGTTGGAGGGAACAGATCACATGTATCCCTCCAGTGACAAGCGGGTTCCAGCTGAAGCCTTGAAAGGCTACAGGAGACCCATGTTGGAGGCCTTAGAGCCATGCTGGCACTCACCTCTGATAATTCTTGACAATTCAACACTCACATATTCCCCATCCCTTTCCCCTGCTTGTCTAGCCATCTACAACTAAGTCTCATCTGGTTTATAATATATGAAAGATAATTCCAACTAAATACACCACTTTGATACCTTTAATTGATTACTATTACATTTTCAAGGCCCAAGTGTGTCATTTACGTGTCTCCCAGACCATTGCAACCTGCCAGCCCTCCTTTGTAGTAATGTGGTCAGGTTCAGGGTGATCCCTGTCATGAGTAAAGAGCAAGGTCAGGGTGAGAGAAGGGTTAACTAATTTTGTTTTGATTTGTAGTATTGTCCCCTGGCCCCTCCCCTGGGCTTAGCAGAGCGGCTATGGCTCTAGGGCATTATAAAAAGGCCTGTGGGCTCTCTCTGCTCTGGCATAGAGGTTGAATGTCTGCAGGACATGCTCAACGTTTGTCTATTCATGTTCCTCTACTAACCATCAGCTGGCACATAAATGCACAGAGAGCGACACAGTGCTCCACACAGGAGCTCTCTATGACTTAAAGCAGTATTTAGACAGTGACATAGCAGATTATTGACTGACTGATAGAGAGTTAGATGTTGAACAGTTTAAAAGCTGTCACGTTTAGTTTTAGAGAAGCCGCTTCTGTTCTGGGGCTCATTTTTGTAGTTTGTTTGCTTAGTTTTTTGTCAACCATACCAAACGTCTCCGATAGTCATTACAGAGCTGAGTGGTGGAGAACGCTAACTGTAAAGGAGAATAAACAACTCCTTTTAGTTGGTTTAGTTGCTTTTTAAAACATTTTTTGGTCATTCTTCATCCCTCCATTACTCCGGGTTTTGTCCTCTGACTTTTCGCCAACATGTGGGAGTTCCGGTCCATGTCGTTTTGGCGGGCGGTGTTCGCTGAATTCTATGGCACCATGTTCTTTGTGTTCTTTGGGCTGGGGGCAGCCCTGCGCTGGACCACTGGGCCTCATAATGTCCTCCATGTAGCCTTCTGCTTTGGGCTGGCAGCTGCCACTCTCATCCAGTCCATAGGCCATATCAGTGGAGGCCACATCAACCCGGCCGTCACCTTCGCCTACCTGATTGGCTCTCAGATGTCCCTGTTCCGTGCTTTCTTCTACATCATTGCCCAGTGCCTGGGAGCACTTGCTGGTGCTGCCGTGCTCTATGGTGTCACACCCACCAACATGAGAGGCAACCTGGCACTCAACACGGTAAGATAAGCAAGTACCTGGAGCAACACTTCATACTGTATGTTCCAACTGCTGTGACTGTGAGAAATTAAACTGGATTTAGATTCCTATAGAGCACATTTCTTTTGTGTTACATGTGCACACAAGTTCCATGCTGATAAAACTAAGAGAAGAAATCGGTCAGAATTTAGACTCCATATTTATAGTAAGAAAGTAAAGTGTAGTGTAGAATATAAAAGTATAGGCATGGGGAAGCATGCCTCAGCCATTACAATGGCGTAAATATGATTTATGAAGTCTAAGTGAATATCTGTATATGACTAACACACATGCCAATTTGAATTTCCATCATGTATTCTGATCTTTGCACAAATTTGACTTAAACATTGAAACCAAAACAAATCTATAATTTCAATCAATATCTATAATTTTTTTTAAATAATAATAATACATCACACTTATATAGCGCTTTTCATAGTACCCAAAGTCGCACTGGTTTATGACAGTACCTGTGTAAAATGGTAATCCAGAATGATGTTGGTTGATTGTTTGTATGTTATTAAATCACACCTCTTCCTCTTTTCTTGTCTTCCAGCTGCAGCCAGGCATCAGCCTGGGCATGGGCACTACCATGGAGGTCTTCCTCACCATGCAGCTGGTTGTCTGTATATTTGCCGTAACTGATGAGAGACGCAACGGCCGCCTTGGCTCCGCTGCTCTGGCCATTGGATTCTCTGTGCTCATGGGACACCTTCTGGGGGTAAGAGCCAACCTATAGAAGGCAGTGTACAGTAAAATGCCATAAAATGTAATGAATTGAGATGTTTACTATGACTGGGTTATTGCAATATTTGTTCCACAGTTTAAGTTGACAACTATTCCCCCTCTCTTTGATTTAGATGTACTACACTGGAGCAGGAATGAACCCAGCCAGGTCCTTTGCCCCTGCAGTAATGGTCAGGAATTTCGTCAACCACTGGGTAAGAGAATCACGTTCAGAGACATTTCCACAATGACTCATTTTACTACAAGATGTTTAGACGCCAGCCAACAAAAACGTAGCATCACGTACATGCTATACAACAGTATTGAACTCACCAACACATTCAGCACTCACCAGCTCCATTTCCCCCTGTCCTCTTGTCTTTTACCTATGCTAGGTGTACTGGGTGGGACCCATGATTGGCGGTGCCCTGGGTGCTCTGGTGTACGACTTCATGCTGTTCCCTCGTATGCGTGGCCTCGCCGAGAGGCTGGCCACACTGAAGGGCAGCCGGCCAGAGGCCGAGGGCCAGCAGGACAACAGGGGAGAGCCTATCGAGCTCAAGACACAGGCCCTATAAGCCTGGGGACAAACATTGGCCTTCTGACCCCCCATCCCATCCCATCTCTTTACCCATGCATCCATCCTCAGCCCACGTAACTGGCACACACTCATTTCCACACGCATACCTCTTCCCTCTTTCTGATCCATTCATTTAGAGTAGATACTTAACCCTGCCCCCACAGTAGCAGGAAACCTCTAACCATATTATTCACACGGCGGCCATTTTGCTCTCTTGCGTCATACCCCAAGTATGACGAGAGCAAAATGGTCAGTGAGTCATTATGGTAATTTGTTAAACACACAGATTAAGGTGACCAAAGCCCTCTGATAATCCGCTGCACCCACCCCACCACCACCTCCTCTTTCCCCCCACACCTCCCCCTTGGACTGCAGGACAAAGATGGAGGGCTCAGAAGATGACTTGCCACTGAAGAAAGCACCCACTGGGTCACTCCTGGCTGACCAGGTGGCTGTAACTGCTCAGGACAGGGGCATCTCTCTCTCTTTCTCTCTCTCTCTCTCTCTCTCTCTCTCTCTCTCTCTCTCTCTCTCTCTCTCTCTCTCTCTCTCTCTCTCTCTCTCTCTCTCTCTCTCTCTCTCCTTCTTCTATCTCTTTTGTAGTCTGTTAGGAGTGAAGCTACAGTAGAGCAGTGGACTTCTGCATGCTTTTCCATTTTGATCTCTCCCTTTTGTTTTGTTTTCATGAACTTTGGGTACCTGACATTTATGTACTTGAAAAATTCACCAGGATTTAGCTGACTCGAATTCTATGTGATGTCACATGTGTTCAGTGTGCGTGTGTGTGTTCGGGTGTGGGTGTGCGTGTCTGAGTGCACACGTGTGCATGTGGATGGGAGCATGTGCGTGTCTGAGTGCATGATAGTGTGTTCTTGTGTGCAGTCTGTGCACGCTTGTGTGTGCATGTGGATGGGAGCATGTGCACGTGTGAGTACATGTCTGTGTGTGTGAGCGAGTGTGTGTGTGTGGTTGTTTCTTTTTATTTTTGGGTTTTCATTGCCTCAGTCCTTTGTTTCTATCATGCTTTTTTTTGCAAGATTACTTTAAGGAAAGAAGCAGCCTTTCCCTTCCCTCACTGAGTTTGCAAATGTTTCAGTTTGATTCACAAGTTAAACAGATTTTAAATCTAGAGTGCTCCCCTTGTTATACTCAATGCCTAATGATTTATGCCTTCAAATCAAGCCTTTTCAAACAACTTCATTTAATCTCGATTCTTTGTGTCAGCTTGGGAAGCACACGCACCGTCACATTTATATGAAAAATAAACACAAAACACTACAACCATCTGGTCTTTTCTGAACTCAATCTAGTTTCAAAATGTATTATTGTCACATCATTCATTTCCCATGGTATTTTGGGTAGGTAAGTCCGTAGTTTTGTGCTGAAAGTATGTGTTATATTTTAATCGATTTGTTGAAACACATTTGTCTTTTGGTGCTTTGTTTTTAGGGCAGCATTTATCATAGGTTCATGTACAGGTGTGTGGTAGTTGGTTTGCCTTTACTTTCTTGTGTCTACCACAAAGAGAGCATCTGGCTCTGTCATGTGGAACAAGAATTTTCTACTTAGCTGTGTTCTTTGACATGACTTAAGACCCTTTGTTATTTTCACTCATGTGGTTAGAATTTAAGAAGTGTGTGGTGATGTAGTGGCTTCTTTCTGGTGTTGGCAAACACCTGGGGCTTTCTCTTTTCTGCAAAGAGGATGGGGTGCCAATTAGGCATGAGAGACTCTCTGACTTTCGGGAGAAGAGAAAGTCACCTTGAGGCAACTGAATCTTGAGCTTGTTTGTACAGGGTGGTACATGTGCACCTGTGTTTTCATAGAATATTACATGAGAGGGAATGAAACTTGAAGGTGAAACTCCATATTGGCTTCCCATCCCATCTCCCCTCCACCCCGCCTTCATTCACCCTACCTCCTCCCTCTGTTTACATGGCGGCCATCTTGTTATAATCTGACGAGGGCACAGCTAAAGCCCAATTTACACTTTGTCACACGATGGTGTTGCTCACCAATAATAACAGATTTGTGGCAAACAACACACTTGTACGACAAAGTATAAATATGACTTAATGCTGCTGTGACTATTAGTTCCGTTATGACAGTTGGTAACTTAGCCAGACATGTTAAACTGATTCTGAATTCCTCTTTCCTCTGCATAAGCCTTTTCAGTTTGATTTGTCCTTGCAGGAGTTGAATAGAATTGTGAGTAGAATTTTTAGTGACTTATGTTGAAATTAGAATTTGTGTTCTAATGGAAAATCTTTGTGATGTACAGTGTAAAGTTTTTTCTTGCTTTTTTTTTTAATTACCATGATTGTTGGATGGATAGAAATTATAATATTCAAGTTATACAATGTCTACTCTTTGGCCAATTGATTCTGGAAGACATGCCATATTACTTTTATGGTTCAACAGCCTTTATACAATAGGACATGCTTCCGAATCACATTACCATGGATTCACTATTTTTATATGTTAAAAAAATCCCCAAATCCAGATGTTTGATTCATTGTCTGCCTTCATTAAGGGTGTAAAGCAATTTGAATGGTTCCTGACATGACAGACTTTCAATGAAGAGAAAACAAAGAGATATTGCTTTACACAATACATTTTAACCACTTAAACCCTATTCTTATTTGACCGAGGTCCCCAGGGCTTGTCTGCTAGTATTTCACTCTATACCAAATCTCTTCGCCAAAAATAGAAGATCTACAAGCTCACAACGTGTTGTCTTGCGACGTGTTGTGAGCTTGTAGATCTCCAATTTTCATGGAATGTTTGGCCCAGAATAGGGACGCGAGGGTTAAAGTTGTAATAGGATTCATGACTAAATCCAGGAAGAAAATCCATTGGATAGAATGTCTACCATTGAAATACTGATGTTTTGGTGCGTCCACAGGGTCACTGACCATTGAATTTAGGGGATCGTTCCTCCCTGACTATCTTCTGAAATGGTGGAAAATATGTTTTGATTGGTCAAAATATAAAATGTATTAGTGAACATGTATTTCCAGGGTTCAAAATACAGTAAATGTATTTTGTTGTAGAACCATGAAGGAAGGACCGCGACTCTCTATCCATTAAAAAAGTAGATTTTATTCTAACATATTAAACAGTGACGGTTCGCACACTCAGACCTATAGTCAGACAAAAACTGTATACTGTATGTTCCGTTGTATGATATTTCTATGGTATATCTGTGAGCATCTTTACTTCAGGGACATAACACATTTTTTGTACAGGAAAACTATTTTGTAAGATTTTGAAAAACAAAAAGACGCTTTCATTTGTCAGCATATTTGAAGAATATAACATTGAGGAAAGAGTAACTAACATACAGACCAGGAATAGTTTTTCCAAAGTATACACAAGATGAGCAAATTAGAAAAAAAGACATGCACATATTAATACACACAATATAGGAAATTAGTCTCTGTTGCAGGCATGCAATGCATAACAATTGTAATTTGATGTAAATTCAGTTTGTTACAAGTTCCAACTAATGACGAGTGCCAAAACATCTCATCCAGTACAAACAAAAGTGTAAGTGAACAAAGGCTATCATAATACACTACTATTTAACCTGTAACAGATCAACTACAGCAATAACTCCTTTCTTAGTCATTTAGCTGTTGTCTGTATTGTAAGTTGACCCTGCCATTTTGACCAGGTGCGGAAATTGTACAGTAATATCCTACTCAAGTAGTAAAAGTAGTTGTACTTAACTTAAAGATTAGTAAGAGAATTTGTGTTGGAAACCAAGTAAAAATACATAAGTTGCTTTTCTTTATAGTTATATACTGTATGAAAGGCCCAATGTGACAACCTGACTGTAAACTCTTCTCAAAATCAGTATACTTTACAACTAAAACCAATCTCTCTCCAATTCAGTGATGCTCTCAAAGGTGACCATATTTTCATTTAAAGCTTTCCCAAAGATTACCTTTTACAAGTGATAAGAGGTTCAAATTTAAATGATGACATTTAAATGATTGTGCCAACAGAATAACGGTAGGCTACTCTGTAATTATACTAAGCCTAAGTAGTATTACTGATTTTAGAGTGTACTCAAAGTAAATTATTACAGTTACTTTCAGAAAACATGTTTTACAGAACATCTATTTTAGTATGCCTCAATGATTTCAATTGTCATAACTAGCTAAAATGACACTACTGATTTGAGTATCAATATCTAATGTAAGTGCAGAATGCTTTGTAAATACACTTTTTGAAAAATCATTTCACATTATTATTTCACAGTTAAGACTGATACACCTCAACACATGGAGTGTAAAAATACACTAAGGACAGTTTCATAAACACAAAAAATAACATTTGTGACAACACAATATTTAAAGTTGGCTCCTCCTCCCCGACTCAATGACAATAATAGTGCACACACCTACCCAAAGGTTGACACTCAGAAATGTCCTAAACAAAGTAAAATAATATAATATGAGCAGACGGACAGGACCCCAGGCAACCATCACCACACACTTCTAGTTGGTCATAAGTAATGATTGATTATTACTATAAAGTTATTATTATATAAGTTTTTAAAACTCACTAGGGAATTGGGGGCATTTAATCATCACACAGATCATTCAACAAAACAATCAATGACTACAGTATGTAACAGGTGCATTCCATTTCCTACAGGCTAAACAAAAGTTCGTTTTTTACCACCTTAGTGTGGAAAAGAAACACTGCAGACTTATAATATGAGCATTAAAACACATGTTAATCTATTCCATCCAACACGACTTGCCAACTCATACGCATGTTAGCGCAACAAGGCTATCAGTTGCTTGGCACGGTCACTCGCTCGCCTAGCGGCTCACTCCAGCACGCCTTACGAGTCTCAAGGTCTTGCTGTTGGCGCGCCTACCTTTTTGTCTCTGCCAGGCCGTAGGCGTGGCCGAGACTATGTTTTCGCCCCTGTCCGTCCGTCTGTCTTTGTGTGTGTGTACGTCCGTCCGTCTGTCTGTGGACAGCTAATCTCTGGCACCGTTGGACCGATCGGCGTGAAACTGTGCACGCACACACTGGAGGAACCTCTGCCCCAAATCTTTCACATCGGGCCATCGTGCCATCATTTTTTAATATTAATCCTACAGAGTTTGTCCAAACATCGCGCAATCGGTACACATATTCTCTATAGTCATGTGATCAAGACGGATCTGTCAGATTTTTCATATTCCATCCTGATTGGCTTCCAAAGTTTGCAGGAGTTGCAAATCATGAAAACTTTGCACTCACATTCCCACAAGGAGGAAGAAATGCCACCCTTTTCACATTGACCTGTTATAGCGCCACCAGGAGGCGGATTTCTGCAAAACACATTTCTTGCTATAAATCCTATAGATTTTGTCCAAACATCACACAAATCGGTACACATTATATCTATAGTCATGTCATCAGTTTTTTATATTACATCCTAATTGGCTAAGATTGATTTCTACTACCTGGCCTAGCGGAGACCTGTGCTCCGAGGAGCTCATTTCTGTATTTTAGGGGCATTTTCAAGCCTTTATTTAATAGCAACAGTGGAGTGAGACAGGAAATGACAGGAGAGAGACATGGGGAAGGATATGCAGCAAAGGCCCTTTGCTGCATATGCTTTGGTGAGCTGCGCAAAGAATGAGCCTTAATGGTATGCACTCTACCAGATGAGCACGCCTGCCTTGTTTATGTAAAAAGTCATGTACGTACTGCATGTAAAACTATTCTTCAGTAAGCTCCCTGTCACTCTGGCCCATCCGAACAAGCACTGACCGCCTCAGAGCATTGTAACAGGTGATAATCTATTGATCTATTCCATCCACCAGGGCTTGTCAATTTGGAAGGCACGCTTGTCAATGCGTGAGGTTTTCGGATGCACAGCGCAGGCACTCGCTCATCTAGCGGCTCACGGAAACAGTGAGGCCTTGAGGCTTGTGATGCGCACCTGCCTTCTTTTCAAATGATGTAAAAGGTAATGCATATAAAACTATTCTTTA
>NC_137614.1:14434727-14627227 GCF_963280865.1 Gymnoscopelus braueri
ATGCTCCTTTTAACGCAGAATATTTATTTTTTATTTTTTATTTTTTTATTGGTTACTTTTTTTTAAATACATTTTTTTCATATTTTTTTTTTTTTGGCGTTCGCTTCCCACGTTTGCGCGTCTTACTTGTGTATAATGTGTGTGTATGTACTGTATATATGTGTATGTGTGTGTGTGTGTGTGTGTGTGTGTGTGTGTGTGCGTGCGTGCGTGCGTGCGTGCATGCATGCGTGCGTGCGTGCGTGTAATGCGTGCGTGCGTGTAATGCGTATGCGTGTGTATACCTTATTAAACTGGGTCCAGGACACCAACATGTTGCTGTAGTCCCCTGAGATGTCAGGCTTGTCAAAAATCTTCTGGGCCAGAAAGTGCTGATTATACTCATCTAGGCGTCTGGGTGTTCCCACCTCCGACATGAACTTACTGTTGAGGGTTACGCACATCGCCTTCCAGGGAACACGCTCTGGCACCACAAACGGCAACCTGTCCTGATGACATTGTGAAGTGTGTTAGTCACAATAAACCCTATACTTATGATTTATTGATTGAATGATTTTTATTCAGCATAGGAAGTAGTAGGGTAGTTGTAGCAAAACATATACAGTAAGACTCATGCCTTTTTCTTTTTCTTACATACACGAACAAACAGTGCAATACAAAACACTTCACACTCACGGGACAGGTGGGGGGTGGGGGGGGTTTCCAGATTAATGGAGGGCTTTGTCACGGGCAACCTTATGTGGCATCAGGGAGTCTTGTCAGATTAGTAAGATAGGTTATTATGGTACCCTAGGCAGACATAAATCCGCCTGGTGACCCTTGTAAGTCAAATTTAATTTTCTGTCATTTCAGGAATAACATCCTTCAGCCAAAGATCTGGTTTAGGGGTACATGGAGATTTCCGCTCTAGGAGGATTTTCCTCCGTTCCAGCAGTGTAAGAAAGGCAATACCATTCTGAGTTGATTTGTAATGAGTCAGTTCTTTGGGCAGGACCCCAAAGATAGCAGTTACAGGGCTGGCCTGTAAGCTAATGTTAAACAGTGTCTAAATATGATAACCCAATAACTCTCCAGTCGAGGACAAGACCAAAACGTATGGGTTAAGTTTGCCGGGGATGTATGACATCTGTCACAGCTATCATCCACAGTAGGGTATATTCTAGACAGTTTGGCTTTGCTAGAGTGAGAGCGGTGTAAGACTTTCAATTGTATCAAGCTAAGTTGAGCACACGAGGTACTGCCATTCACTCGAATCTGAGCTTGATTATAGATATCGTCTGTGATGGATTCCCCAAGTTCCCCCTCCCAGCCTGCTTTAATTCCATCGAGGGAGGTGACCCTTAAGGAGGAAATTATGTTATAAATAAAAGACATGAGCCCCTTTACCTGCCTGGGAGCATCCACTCCTGATCTGGGGGGAATATTAGGGAATGAGGGATTATATGTTCTGAAAATATCTGAACTGGTGTGAGTTTGGGAGTTCATATTTAGTTGCCAATTCCCCAAAGTTAGCAAAGATGCCATCAATGTATAGATCCTTTAATTTAGTGAGTCCCAGCCTATGCCACATAGAGTAGCTTGGATCTGTCCTTGCCGGGGCAAATAGGTGGTTATTGTCTCCGCCAGGCCGAAAGGCATGGCGAGAGAGTATGGTTTACCCCCTGTCCATCCGTGTGTGTGTCCGTGTGTCCTGTGTGTCCGTGTGTCAGTGTGTACCGTGTGTTCAAAGGATCAAAGTGATCGTAACGTCACCCATCCCTCCCACTATCAGCAACAAACCCACAGGCCAATCTATTGGCCATTCGTCCAATAGATTTCAAGGTGTATGTCACGCGGTGCTCCGTTGTTGAGTCAGTCAACGTGAACGACCCGTTTCAGAGTGCTGACCGGGTCTATGCACGCACCAATGAGCTGCCGAAAGTACTAAACAAACGAGTGAACGAAATGAACGAATTGAACGAATCTTTTCACTGAACGACCCTGAATGATCCGGTTCACTGAAATGAACGATAGTTCCCATCACTACTCGCCATGCCAACTCCTTAACGAGCCAAGAATAAAACTATTATGACATTGACAAATATTATTGATATTTTTTATTAATATCTATACCTGTATTTTGTGTCTGTAGTATCACGTTTATTCTTTTTACTGTTCCATGTGCATTTCATGGGCATTGACTGATTTATTTTCCATTCATAATTAAATTTATCTTAATAGCCAGTGTGTAATCCTCTGAATGAAGCGAATTGTGACATAAGTAAACATGGCCCTTTGTCAAAAACAGGAAATGCGCTGGAGTGGATATGACTCAAAAGAAGTTGTGGTTTGGTGTTGGTGTAGTGCATTTATTATGCTGTATGTCTCCTCTCAACTTCTTCCTCACTTAGGAAGTTGTGTATCATCTACTTCCTCATCCAGAGAAAACTACCATCCAATAAACTCAACGTGCACATGAAAGCAGCCTCATACTGTGTGACGGAGTGACAGAGGACTGGGTCCCCCCCCCCCCCCCTCTCTCTCTCCCTATCTCATCTCTCTCTGTGTACACTATGTGTGTTGCGTCAGTAGGCATGCTGTGTGCATGGAAGAGGCATCCATGTGATGCAACAAGCAGTATTTATTGCGGACAGTATTTCCATTTCAAATTTAGCAAAATTGCGAAACAGTGACCATAAATGCTGAAACTTTTGTTGCTGCACTGATTTAAGGGGGTGCATAGCCTGACAGGACGATATCCAGTAGCCGGGAGTGACAAATGCACAGTGATTATACTTTAAAAAAAAAAAATATATATATACAGTTGTCAGTGACAGATTTTTAAATTATATTTGAGAATTGAGGTCCTTGGCCTGCAAGAAATATGACACAGTAGTGTCAAGATTAGCTGCAGACAGACAGACAGACAGACCCAGAGAAGCATGCAGAAACTCACGCACACACACACACACACACACACACACACACACACACACACACACACACACACACACACACACACACACACACACACACACACACGCGCACACACACACAGAGTGAATGAAAGATCTCTGCCTGACAGAGATAACAACAAAAAGAAGGAAAGAAGAGAGAACAGAATACCAGCTGCTGTAAATAGAAGAGGAGTCAACAGAAAGACAGTACACAGATAGTTTGAGACTCACTGGTTCAGAAAAGGCGCAGTCCCATATGATGGTGGCCAGGGCGTTGTGGTCTTGACTACCATGGACGATGATAACCAACGGCAGTGAGATAGTCTTTAATAACACAATAACATAAATTAAACAAGCCACCACAAGATACATTGCTACTTGCTATAATGTTTGCAAAGCTATAATGTTTACTCTCTTATTTTCCTATTTTTCTTTCTTACTTGAGTTTTTATTGCATTCAAATGTCCTTTCATATTGTGTTTTTTGTTCTTTGTTCAGAATAGGTGTTAGGTATTGAATTTTTTTATTTTACTGAATACAAATATGTTATAACGTGTTTCTTTAACTTAATGTTTTGTGTAAAGCACATTGAATTGCCTTGTTGTTGAAATATGCTATAATGCTATAATGCTAATATACTACAAATAAATTTGCGTTGCCTTGCTTTGCCTTATAAACCAATGCAAGCAATTTTCACAAACTAAAACAGCTATCACAGCTACCATAGATGAAATGTGTTTAATTCCAGGAATTTGAGGAACCCCAGCTGAGTGGCCTTGAGGTTGGAATGTCCACCCTGAGACTGGAGCTTTGGCATTCAATCCCCGGCTGAGTCATAACAAAGACTATAAAAATCACACCCAGTGTGAAGTGGGCGGTGTGGTCATCACAGTGGTCATCACAGTGATGGAAGAATTCCTTGAGGATGCCATGTTTTTGCTGGGGGTGTCCAAGCAGGAGAGTACATTTTGGCAAATTGGGCTAAGCAAATGTGTTCCATATGTCTTGGCCTTCTTTCATATTTGGTGACAATGTCATATTTCTCTACATATTGTCCTTCTCTTCCTGGAATATACATTTTTGTAGTATCATTGTACTGTGAATTATTGTCAACTCTAAGGAGAAAGAATACTGTAGTGATATTGGAGTCTCTGAAGTGAAAGTCTGGGAAGATCTTATAGACTGCTTCTGCTTCTCCCATCTGTCGGTGTGAGATGAAGGTATTCATGAGTGTTACCATCCTTTCTTTCAATGTACTGCAATCTCGTTGTTTTAAGGCATCAAGGAGAACCTTCCTTTGTGTAGTATTCAGAAATATAGGTTATGACGGCATGGTAGTCTAGTGTAACTTGCAGATCTGTGTTGCCATTCCAGGCTTCAGCCCATTCAGGATTGTAGGAATTGACAAATATTTCATCTATGTCCCTGGCCATGATGAGAGAATAGCCTCCCTTATTGATCCTCAAAGCTTCCAGATAGGAATCAAAATTTGTCTCATTCAGACCTGCCAGTTTGAGGACTTGCTTAATCCTCTTCTCAGGCTGAAGCCTGGAATGGCAGAATTGGAAGCTCACTTCCCAAAAAATGGATTTTTGGAAGTCCATAATCTTATTTATAGGTTATTAATGTCATCATGTGTCTCGCTAGCCAATCACAGTGCTGAATAGAGTCAGCCAATAGAGTCAGCCAATCACAGTACAGCTATGGGGGCCAGCTGGGCCAATCACAGTGCAGGAAACTAATACTAATGAGGTGTCCCAACCCCACTTATAGGGGCGGCTACACCGCCCAAAAATGGTACCCATTGCCTGTCTGCTTGGCACAAGTGAGCTGGATTACTGGCATCATCATGGACATCATCAAGCTGCCTCATGCTACGGAAACAGGGGCTTATGGATCTATGGGTCACGTGGCTTGGGAACCATTGGTTCCCAGGGCTACTTACTAGCATATCAAAACCACAGGCAATTAAAACAAAGGCATTCAAAACAATGATAGAGAAAAAAAAGAATAAACCTGTATCTTATATGGAGTTCCCCAACCAGTAATGGTGATCTCTGTCGAGAAGAGAAGTGCAAACTTCTCCTCGGTCACAGACTCCGAGCCCTTTCTGTCTGCTCGCTTGATTTTCTTTATGGACTGGAAGAAATTAAATTAAAAAAATAGTTACAACTATGGTATCCAGGACTATATAATTTATTAAGGGTTAATAACAGAGACAGCAGGATGGCAAACCTATTCGAGAATGACATTGTTTCAGTGGAATAAGGTGTAGGCCGGAAAAGTACAATCAGACAGGTTGGGACACACCGAAGCAGGGATCATAGATTAGAAATACCTCCTTGGAATTCAAGATAGATAAGGGGTTCTTATCTGACCTCCAGGGTCAGGAGACAGCTGGCTTCAGGGTTGGTAAACCGTCTGACGTATAGCTCACCGGTACCAATAATTATGATTAGAAACAATGGGGTTGAGAAATAGACTGTGAGACCATATAGGGTAAGAAAAGAAGCAGTGAGACCTTTTGAACAGGTGTCCCTATAAGAAGATCCCCCTTGAAGCTGCAAGGTAAATAGGGAATGCCCAGAGTCACAAGGACAGCTGACTCAACCAGTTGCTCTTAAATCTAAGAATAATGTCATGCTAGTTAAGTCATATCTTTTTGTCTAAATCATCTATTTCATACAAGGTTGAATACATATATGTGTGGTCTTATATTGAAGCTAATAAGATGTTAAACAATGATTTCATATTATGAGCTTGTGTAAAAGTGCAGTTTGATAGATAAATGTTCTGTGTTGAAACCAAGACAGATTGTGTGATCCATTGTGATGATTGAGAAAGGCTGGCCAAGAAATCTGTTGTTTCTAAAAAGCTTGTTTGTGAGTGGTCAAGAAGGAGAACTGAGAGGAGGTCCTATTTCAAATGTCTGTCTGTATAAAGTGCAATGTAGTTGTGATTTAAGTTACACTCTGTGGATTGGCAATGCAGGTGTCACGTCTGTGGAAATAAATACATTTCTATGGACAAACCCTCTTTCAAACTGGATTCTTGTGTATTCTTGCACTTAGGGAATAGTTAGGGAATAGTGTTTTTCCTGTCTGATCAATGGACCATATACGACACAACCCTAACCCTTTTTTTTCCTTTTCTGCCTTTATTGATAGATTTCAGTGAATATGGACAGGAAATAGGGAGAGACACGCAGCAAAGGTCATCATGAACGGGACGCGAACTCGCAATGCGCTGTCAGGCTACATTGAGCCTAAGTTCCCGGACCGCTAGGCCAGCGATCCCGGCCATTATGCATTATATAATTTATATACAGTATACTACTGGAGTGCACTACATACCATGTTCCTGAAGGTGGCACATGTACTCTTGGTAGTTTGGTTGTGTTCCAAGATTGCTGTGTTGTTGATCAGTTCCCCAACGTTCTCACTGCAACACGTTATACAAAAATATCAATGTATTGCT
The DNA here is from genome assembly GCF_963280865.1 of Gymnoscopelus braueri. NCBI lineage: Eukaryota > Metazoa > Chordata > Actinopteri > Myctophiformes > Myctophidae > Gymnoscopelus > Gymnoscopelus braueri. The sequence continues at coordinate 14,441,141 of NC_137614.1, forward strand.
CAAAACAATGGTGGCATAATATCATAAAGAATGACGGCTGTTGTAAATTTCTGGACTGAAGCTCCACGCAGCTTCAGTCTGATAATCAGGCTAGCCCGGACCACTTAATCACATAATCTAAAGAAATTTACTAGACCAGAACCGGCCTACTCTGGAACGATTCAAGTCAGGAACGATGCAAGTTGGAAATGCATGCCCCGCCCACTTATGCATTACACGCCTGTGTCTGAGTACCCATTGTACCCGTCTGTCTGTCTGTCTGTCTGTCTGTCTGTCTGTGTCCCTATTATGCCCATATGTGGAGATTTATCTATCTGTAGATTACAGGATGAACTAGAAAAGTGTGCTCCTCGGAGCACAGATCTCAGCCAGGCCGGGTTGTCTACCCAAGGCCACTTGGAATGGGATCTGAAAAATCTTACTTATACATCTTGATCACATGACCCCAAAGATAATGTGTATACCGATTTGTGTGAGTTTTGGATAAAATCGGTGGGAGTAGTAGCAAAAAGTGTGTTTTGAAGAAAACACACTATGGCAGAAAATGTAATCTGGCACAAACAGGGCCTATAAGTTGCGTCATGATTCAAGGAATCCAGGGGGAAAAAATATGCTGATTGTACGACCTAGGTTCAAGAAAGAGTTATAGGCCAAAACGTGAAGTGGGCTGTTGTAGCACCACCATGAGGAGATTTGAAAAATTTGGGATGAAGGTTCTTGGCTTAGTGGGAATGTGAGTGCAACGTTTCCTAGCAATCGGGTGCTGCATTCATGATGTGTGTCATTTTGTGAAAAACGGCCACCCCCACAAGCACTGCTGATCGGTGAGAAACTTTAATTAATAATTAATACTATTCCTACAGATTTTGTCCACACCTATGCGCACTTCGGTACACCTTATCTCTGTAGTCATGCAATCAAGACGTATATGTCAAATTTCACATATTCCATTCCAATTGGCTATGATTGCCTTCCAAACTTTGCATAAGTGGATCGTTTTGCACAAAATGCCACAAATCATGAACACAGCTCCCGACGGTACACACACTCACAGTAAGCCAAGGTCTACTACTCCTACAGATTGTGTCCAAAACTCACACAAACCGGTACAAATGAGCTATGGGGGGGGTCATGTGATCAAGATGCATGGTTTGATTTTAAAATTCCAAGTGGCTGTGACTGCCTTCCATTATTTGCGGGCCCTGGGTAGGCAACCCGGCCTGGTGGAGACCTGCGCTCCGAGGAGCACACTTTTCTAGTTTTATTAGTGTCATTTGATTCTCCCTTTGATTGTGTATATTACTTACCTGGGTACTGTGCCGAGTTGGCCCAGATTCCTGGCCTGTGTCTCAGTGACAATCTGTGCCTTCAGCACCACAGGCTTCCCTGAAGCCACCTTCTCCCCCAGGAGGAAGCGTACAGTAGTGGAGAACTTAGACTGTGTCTTGATGACCTGAGGGGGCTGCTTCTCCGCCATCAAACAGCTGAAGCAGACATACAGTATGGAGACATGCATCATGCATCAAGGACTTTTTTGGCACAATACCAAACTGATTTGAATCATATCATACTTAAAGGACAGGGACCAAGCCAAGAATATTGGTGTAGTCATGGACTCAGACTTGGACTTTAATAGCCACATTAACACGTATCACAAAGTCAGCCTACTATCACCTTAAAAAACATATCACAAATTAGACTTCTGGTCATGTCTAAACAGGATTTAGAAAAACCTGTCCTTGCATTGCATGAATTTGAATGCATTTTTAGGGAGTAAAGACACAATTTGTAACAGCGTCTTTACAGGTCTCCCTAAAAAGGTCGGCTTTCTGTCCCTAGAATAAAAAACTAAGCGTGGCGAAGCAGCGTTGTGGCCCACCCTGGGAGGGGGGGGGGGGATGTATGTTACTGCACGGCCGGGGACCCACACATATGTCATTCATTATTATCTGGAACAAACTGGCACAGTTTTCTGGAAATTTGTTCCAGATATGTGGTGCATAAAAAGGCGTGCTGCAATTCTCAGTTCTTTTCAATCACAACTAAAAAACTGCCTTTCATTGAGATTTTATATTTATTTATTCTGCACTATAATGTTTAACTAACTCTCTTATTAATCCATTTTATTTTCACTTGTTTTGTTTTACTATTTTATATTGTGTTTTTGTGTTCTGAATAGGTGTTTTCTATTAAGGAGACATGTGTTTAACTCTCTTTTCTTTTCTTTCTTTTAGATGAATTCAAATGTCCTTATATAATGTGTTTCTTTTGCTTAAAAATGTAGTGAAATGAAACATATGTTTTTCACACTTTTAGAGCATCCGTGGTGATAATATGGCCATACCTAACAATAGTTGATTGCCAAAAATAATTCAGTATGTTTTATATCAAAAATCCCTAAAAGACCAATCTTAATTACTTCCTGTGAACGAAAACGTGCTGCGAGATGACATAGATAGATCTGTATGAATGTAAATGAATCTTGATTTCGTTCACCTGTTTGATTCCCATATCTCACGTTTCTCCAAACACACCTAATTTAAATTATAGAACTAATCCGTTTTGAATCTCATTCAAGATGACATCCAGACGGTTTATTACTCATTATAAACTTAATCAGCACACTAAAATATATATCTGAAAACATTTTAGGTTAGAAATAAGCTAAATTAGATTCCACCGTGCCATAGCCTGTAGGGATGGAACCTTTTGATTGGTTGCGAGGCCGTTTCAGACTTAAACTTGAAAAATGTCATTTCACTGCATCTTTAATGTTTTGTGTAAAGCACATTAAATTGCCTTGTTGTTCAAATGTGCTTTACAAATAAACTTGCCTTGCCTTGCCTTACTTTACACCACTGCTGGTAGATGGCTTTTATGGCTTTTTCTTTACTGATGATTTTATATCTGTCTTTGTGTTGCACAGTATGTTTAGATTGGACCAAGAGTCTGCAATAAAGTATACATTCTATTCAAAGCCAGTGTGAAGGAAAATCTAGTTTGTATACTTCCATGGTATTACCTTTGAATCAGAGACTGTAGAAGGCGCTCTAGCCTTTCCTCATGCTCTGCCATTGGTTGCCCCACCAGCATCAATTCTTGCCTCAGTTTTCCATTCACCACAAGCAGTGTCTCACACCTCAAAGAGGAAGAGAGAACGTGAATCAGAACACATGAGAGGTTAGAGACAGACAGAGACTGGGAGAAAGAGACACTGAGTAACAGACCAATAAAAAGAAAGAGAAACTGAGAAATAGACAGACAGAAAGAAAGATACTGAGAAATAGACGGATAGAAAGATACTGAGAAATAGACGTATAGAAAGATACTGAGAAATAGACACAGATGACAGTACTGCTAAGCCAGCCACATCAGTTCAGCAACATAAAACCACACAAAGCATATTTGTGTAGGGCCTACATCTTAATCTGTGTATATTTCTGGTCATTTGTTTGTTTATTTTTGATATATTTTGCTGTATGTACAGTATGTGGTGTGCCTCACCAGGTCTGCAAGGGGATGAGGTTGTCATCAAAGGGGTGGCCAATGGTGGCCTTATGCTGCTCCCACCTCCAGGTCTTCAGTCTGGTGATGAGATTTGACTGACACTGGTCCAGACTGTCCACAGCCTCCTGCAGCAGCTGAAAGCGTTTCTACACACAGCACATAATATGTTTTAAATCGTCACTGTCGGGCAGAAACTTCAACTTTTTATGTTTTCTTTTGGTAAACTAATGCCCAACTTCATCATACAAGAGTGTTGTGTGCTTGTAGATCTGCTATTTTCACTATTATTATTATTTCATTTTTTAATAATTATTTAAAAAAATGAACGGTTTTGACATACAAGGTTTCCACCCGACTGCAACGATATGATATATGTTTTTGTGTGGGAATAACAGCTGGCATTTTTTTATACAAAGTTGTTTCCTTAAAACTAAATATATCCCTAATCAGTAGTTGACAGCTTGCTCACCTCAGCCAAAGTTTGCAATTGGTTCTCCTGCTGATTAATATTTCTTTGAAGATTTTGCCGTTCTTTGTTCTGTGGGTCCAATCCGTTCGGTTGGCCAGGCCCTAAGCCAAGGAGACAGTAAGTAAGCAAGCTAAGCCTCATATTAAAGGCTCAGATTGTTATATTGTTATTACTTGTATTTTCTTTTAACAAAATCAAATCAAATCAAATCTAAAGGCCTGTTGTGCAATATGTGGCCCCTATCATGGGAAACTATGAAACTAGGAAATGATGTGGATCTCAGGATCCACTTAGAAACCACGTGGCTCCAAAGTGAATCTCGAACTTGGCTCCAATGTTGATCTCGGATTTCATAGATGGCAAGCCTCTTGCAGACCCATGCCATAAAAAGTGGAATTATGTCATTGCCAAAACAAGATAGCTCTCACATTCTCTCCCAGCACACAGGGGAAGTCCAATCAATGTCATACCATTGACAATGGCCAATAAAAACAGAATCCTTTTTTAGCTGGGATGATGTCATAGTACTATGATCTGAAATACAGACCAGAACTGATGCATGGGAAAACTCACAACAATGACTCACCTTGTGAATCAAACTCAAAGTTTGTTACATTCAAATTGAGCTGTTCTTGTCCGTCGTGGATATTCTTTCGACAGTTCTGGAGCTCTTGCACCTTCAGAACTAGGTGGTCCACATCCTGCATATTTGGGGTAGAGGACTGCACAGGCCTGGGGGACTGCGCGTAGTGGGGCAAGTTGACAGTCTGAAGACATGGGACGGCACTTACTACATATTACATTTTGTCGATGAATACTCAATGACATTCTGTGGGCCAATGTGGTTCAAAATGTTTTGTTGTCATGAAATATAGTCTCAGATCCACACTCGCCATACATACCCTGCAATGGTACTTAATGATCATCTTAATGATCATCTTAAAATGAACTATCACTTACTTTTCACATTTTAGACTGTTCATTGAGATTGTATGTTAACCAGTGACTGATAATAAGCGTAATGGTTATCCTTATTGCAGATGATCCAATAATTAAATATCCAACAGCAAGAAGGCACACAAGTATTGCTAGTGTTCCTGTGATGCTAGAATTATCATAATGGTTCTTACAGCATTGTTGAGTAGGGCCTGCTCCTTCCTCAGGATGTCCCTGACCATCACCCCAAAGTTTAAAGGCTGCGTCCGGAATATGTTCTGTAGAGCAAACACATCAGCAAAAAATATCAGTATATTATGGATGATGGATGACAGCTGTTATATATTCAATATACTACTAACATAGTGTTTCTCAATGGGGAGGTGGTGTCATCCTAGCCTTTTTTTAATTAACATGATGCTGACCATGATACTGACATGATACTGACATAATACTGACCATGATACTGACATGATACTGACATGGTACTGACATGATACTGACCATGATACTGACCATGATACTGACATGATACTGACATGGTCCCAACCATGATACTGACATGATCCCGACCATGATACTGACATGGTACTGACCCAATACTGACCATGATACTGACATGATACTAACATGATACTGACATGGTACTGACATGATACTGACCATGATACTGACATGATACTGACATGATACTGACATGGTCCCAACCATGATACTGACATGATCCCGACCATGATACTGACATGGTACTGACCCAATACTGACATGATACTGACATGATACTGACATGGTACTGACCCGATACTGACCAGGACACTGACATGATACTGACCATGATACTGACATGGTACTGACCCGATACTGACCATGATACTGACCAGGACAGATGTCAGTCACAGGGCTGTGAGAGGGGCCTGGTGTGACAGGGCCTGACGTCCCTGTCACAGGGATGTCATCACATTATCATAGTATCAATACTGATTGAGAAAAACTAACCAGTTACATACTGGAGCACCTCCCTTTGGAATATATTTACACAAATAATGTTTTATGTACATTTTATTTTAATACGTTACATGGGTTGAAATAAAAACAACAGTGTAAAGGCAAAGAATCACAATGGAAATACGCTCTTAGCTTTCTTGTGTTCATCCTTTTGACGGTGGTATGCAGCTGTGTTTAGTGTCACGTGACGGGTGCTGCCGCTCCTTCAAACCGTGACAGTTTAGTTTAGTTTGTACATATGAACACTGTCAATAAAGATATCAAAAGGTACTCAAGTAGCTCAACCAGTCTGTGTACATAGCCCTCAAACCTTGATCCATACATGGTAGGTTTGCTGAGCACCAATATTATTTTTCAGCAACGCCCTGCGGTGACACACATTTACACCTGGCAGCCTTCCACTACAATCACAAGTTTATACTGTTGACCACTGAGCAGCTCCACTGGACCAGTTGGAGATTCAGAAGCAGAACCTTGGCATTCACCCCTCCAATGCATCAGTATCAGGTCAGGGCTCCCATGGAACATTAGGGGGTCAACATCCTGGGCCCTTTCCCCATTACTGACAATGAAAACCACCATGGACACCATGGATGTCACTAAGGACTATTTCACAAAGTGGCAAGAGAAATATGTGGTTCTGGACCAGAGCACGGCTACCACGACTAGAAATAAAGGGGAAGGCTTACATTGCACAGCTATGAGAGAGACTAAGGGCGGATTCAGACTGGGTCCGATTGATTCGAACCGTTCCAGAGTACGATTGGCCTCTCTCAGCTGGCCAGTATTCACATTGGCCAAGATTCTTCCGCACCGGAGACCATTTCATTTAACAGTAATGGTAAATATGTGCCTCATGGGGGTGCTGTTGACTATGTGGCTTTGGGAGATAGAGAATGTCATTCACAGAAGAAGAGTCACTTGTCAGAGTGTAGAGTGAATAATAAAGTTTGACTGTGTTCCTGACGTTGTCTTGAGTTATAATAATAACAGAACAACAATACACAACCAAAGCAGTGTGTGCGTTCGTCTTTGAAACCTCAAAATGTAACGTCGTCTCTCGCGTCTCTGTTATTATTAATATGATAGCGACGTCACTGATGCATCCTTGGTATTTTAGCAGTGACGTCACCGACTAATCCTTGGCATATTTTATCCTAGTGGCAGCGTTCGCTACACATGTGTTTTTTGTTTATGTTTTTTCACGGCTCGCGCTACTCAAACACTAGCGGGATTATTATTTCTTGTCAACATTCAAGTAGAACTATGAGAAGGTATAACCCAGCTAAAATAATGTGTCATTATAAAAAAATATATAAATTATATATGATTAGCAGTCCACTTCCTCCCGTCAGTACGGATGGACTCACATTGCAGCGTTCCGTTCCCGAGTCCGCAGCAATCGGACCCGAGACTACCTCGGGAGGCGGTCTCGGGTACGGTACGGTGATCCGTTTCGGGGAACGATACGCAATGTTCACACTATCACAATATCTGCCAAGTGGTCCAGGGTGCGCACCCCGGACCATAGTGTGAATCCGCCCTAAGGGAAACACACAAACTGACCTGGGAAGTGCTCGCTAAAGCTGGGCTCAGCCAAAAACAGGCTCATGACTCTCGTTGCGTGGAGGAGGACTTTGCATTGGGGGTCCTTACAGCTATATCCTCCTTCTATTAATTCACAGATTAACTGTGTGTCAGTCTGTCCCGGGCGTAACTCAAAAAGCGTCGAAACTTGGCGTGTGTCTCATATCACCCCAAGGTATGCAGTGCCCAATGGCAAGTCAGACAGGCAGTTTCCAACAACCGAAAAACCACAAATATCTGTATCTGCCTGATAACATTTGTGCCGCATAGTCAACATAAGTGACAATGAATGCAATGGAACAGAAAGTGGAAGAATGTGATAGAAGAATGGCAGTAATGTTGGGATGGAGGAGAAGGAATATTGATCAGATTTAAAGAAAAGTGGGTGAGAACGGAAGGTACAGTATGGGAAGTAGGAGAGAGGAAGTCATCATAACATGTATGATGACCATGTATCCCCAACCTGCATCGTTCCCGATATGCATGGCCCCGAGTAGACCTAGTATATGTACTGTAAATATATGATCTCCTCACCATGTTTCTGCTGATGTGCATCAGCCTCATCTTCTCCACCACATCATCTTTCTGCTGGGCCAATGTGTGGAGAATGCTGATGATCTGCTCCAGCAGAAGCTGGGCCTGGGCCTCCTGATCCACCTTATTTGGCTCAAAGTCCTCCCTAGACATACAAGCACACACGCAAACAGGCATGCATGCACGTGCACACGGACACGTGCATGCGTGCGTGCGTGCGCACACACACACACACACACACACACACACACACACACACACACACACACACAGACACACACACACACACACACACACACACACACACACACACACACACACACACACACACACACACACACACACACACACACACACACACACACACATACATGTACACATACATTAGACACACATTCAGATATCCATGATAAGAATAAAACCTTCAGTCTATCATACATATACAAAATGCATATACAGTAGCCTACATGGGAATGTGCCTGTGTGTGTGTGTGTGTGTGTGTGTGTGTGTGTGTGTGTGTGTGTGTGTGTGTGTGTGTGTGTGTGTGCGTGCGTGCGTGCGTGCGTGCGTGCGTGCGTGTGTGCGTGCGTGTCATACCATCTCTGTTCTTCAATCCAACTGGCCAAATAGAATCTGACCTCTATGGGAAATGAGTTTGGATAGAGGTCAGTGACAGTCTGCGTGGGCAGATACTGAAACAGCTGGTTCATCCGCGTCCACTGAGCCATGGTGAGAGAACTGCAGGACACAGAAGGCAAAATGTTTAAAACATTATAATTGGTTAACGACAGTTTATTGTTTATACAACAACAACTTGAAGATGAACAGGAAGAAGGATATTATCTAGATTGCATTCACATGAGGCTAGCCTCGGGTTTCCAATCCAAACATAGGCCGAAACGTATGGGAAAAGCACTTGAAACCGTGAAACTGAAACAGTGCCAAATCTGTTGCTGAGCAACAAAGCCAACACATCCTGTGAGATTTATTGGGTTTGCACATGTGGGGAGAACCACAAGTTGTTGACAACAAACAGCCCTACCTCTTCCGTGTTTTCACCCATTCCTTTGCCACTAAGTGTCATACTTTATACATACCTTTTTGTCTGTATTAACAGTACAGTATATCATTGCAGTCGTAAGTTAATTCCCTACTTTGTCATACAAAAGTAAGCAGTAAAAGTAGCAGAAATCTGCAATTTTTTTGTGAAACTGGTTAAGTCTGATTGAGGGTTTTATACATACTGTATTTAACCAAAAAAAGCATTAACAAGAGCTTCTGACTAAATAATAACTACATTGGGTCCATTAGAACGCAGGTTCTTTTGTCCATTTCCTGAAAAGTAACAGTTTTGGTTTCCACCCGTGACCCAACAGTGACGATACATTAACATGGCATTACTGTATGCCTCTATTATCTCTGCCAGGCCGAGCAGGGATGGATGTTTCCACCCATGTGTGTTTGTGTCAAAATGTCTTGCACACGAGCACCAGACAAAGACAGAAAGAGAGAGGACAGAGATGCAGTTTGACATTACTATATCAGACAGTATAAGTATTATACTGCCATGGTGGAGATTTGTGCTCCACTTGAGTTGAGTGCCCCTTTCTAGTTGATGTCTATGCTCATGTTCACTGAAACATGAAAGCCCTGATAGCTGACTCTGGAGTCTGTCTGTAATTCTGCAATATTTTACTGCAATACCACCAGCCAATTTGAGAATGCTGAAATTAGCCAACATTCCCTAATGGCAGACAAAGACAACATTTCAGTCCAAAAGAGTTCCTCCTTTACTTCAATGAATTTTAAACATAAAACAAAAAGTTTGAAAATGTGTGTTTGGTAGATCATATCTCTGTTATAACCATGCTTCTTGGCAATACATTGTATCTGTTGGAAAGCCCGTTTATTTTCCTTTTAAATGGTGCCCCTTTGTAAGGAACATGTATGTGTGTGACACAAGTTATTTTAGGCATCCAAACGTTAGTCATGATATAGCAGCTTGCCAGAGGCTTCGGAACGTTAGTCATGATAGGCCTATGGCAGCACCTTAAAAAAAAGGGCATTGAACAGTCTGTGATGCTATAGCAGAATACGCACTTCCCAGGAAGCACCAACCTCTATGGATCAATCAGTGGCTCTCACTACCACTAGTGAGTCACTAACGTATGCAATCAGTTTGAGACACACCATATGCCGTGTAGAAGCTGATATATATACCATATGCCGGATGTGCTGAAGACTTTAGAGAAGTTGGCAACAGCTATAAAAAAAAGTCAATCTGGGTGTCCGTGACTGACATGAAAACGTTTGAAAACCTCAGATTTATATACAGGTTATCCCAACCTGTGCTCTGCATGGTATCTCTGCTGCCAATGGAGACTTTTCACAACTTTGTATTGAACTTTGTTCATGTCATTGCTCATGTCATTGGAATTACTCTATTTAATATCATTTGACAGAGTAAAAATAAACATAGGTCAGGATAAGCTACCCCTCTATATATCAAGTAGGCTCAAATTAAATTTGTTACAAAAATGTAGTGCATTACACAATACTAGGCATAAACAAAGTTGGGACATACATGTATGTCTGGCTCTGGGACATACATGTATGTATGCATGTAGGCTATGCATAGCCTACAGTAGACCAGGCTACTGTAGGCTATACAATAGAATTGGCCCAACACAGAGCTACTGTCGGAGCAAAAATAGCTTCTTGACAGCCTACTGGTGAATGATTAGGCCTACATAAACACAATGACAGTTGGTGATCAACAATCATGGCTACTTTTCACAACAGACTTTGCAGGAATTTGCACCATAGCCTATATTGTCAAATTATCCTATACAGTGTATGTTTAATACAACTGATGTATTCACTTTAATACTTTTCACTTACTGTAAGTAGACTGCTGTCAGTGGTGTAAAGTAACTAAGTACATGTACTCAAGTACTGTACTTATGTGCACTTTTGATGTATTTTTTTTTACTTTAGTGGAGTATTTCCAATTTCAATACTTAATTACTTCTACTCCACTACATCTCTGAGGAAAATATTGTACTTTTACTCCAATACAATTATGAAAACTTTACTAGTTACTTTTTAGATTTCGATTTTTATTACTAAACGTACATTAACCACTTATATCTTGGCTATTTGAAAATAGCAGATCTACAAGCTCACAATGCACATTGACTTTTACTTCTGACAGAGTATTTCTACATTGCAGTATTGATACTTTTACTTAAGTAAAATAATTGAGTACTTTTCCACCACTGCTTGTTTTTATGCTCAACAGATTATTATTAGCTCAACGTGTTTATAAACATCCATTGTAGTCAATAGCTACCAGAAAAAAAATGCACTGCTAACTAAACACTTTTATTCATCTCTATGACTTAACATAACCCCCCAGTAACAATCTGCAAATAATAGCTAATAGCCTAATAAGCCTATATAGCCTATATATCGCATGCATGTCATTCGTGCATTCGTACAATAATTCAGTTGAGTCGATCTGTCATAAAACAATTTTTAAAAGTAGGCTTACAACAATTGTCACTTACCGCCTGGAAAGTATTAGTTTGAAAGTTTCTTTTTCAAAACATTTGAAAAATGTGATCGCGTATCTCCTTCCTCCCCGACTTCAGTTTCACATGTAGACAGTTTCTACTCCAAAAAGTCTGAGTATTCTACTGAATCCAGCTGTGTCAATAATGAGCTCAGTATTGTCCAGATACCTTATAGAATTAGACCCACTGTCGTTATAACGTTATAAATAGCCTATAAGTTGTAACATCGAGTAAACAGTTCTACCAAAGATAGGCGTGCTGTTAGACAGGCGCAGAAAATACTTCCCTATTACGATCATAAACCGCCTCCGTTTTTTGAGCACAGCCAGCCCATTTCCTCTCTGGTTCAAGTTCACACATGTCTCCTGGTCTCTGGTAACCTGACTCTGCCAGATGGGGGCGGTATCGAGTAACCACGTTCCTCAAGACAGCATCCAAATAAGCTGTGAAACAAATGTGTGACTCAAGCTTCTTGGATCTGGAAGCGTCAGGTTGGTGTTTGGTATCAGTGGAGGAAAAAGTTCTCAAAATGTTTACTTATAAGTAGCCTACAAGTATTAATACTGCAATGTAGAAATACTCTGTTACAAGTAAAAGTCAAGAATTCCAAATTTACTTTGAGTAAAAGTACGAAATTATTGGTATCAAAATGTACTTCAAGTACCAAAAGTAGAAAGTAGGTAGGCCTACTCATTATGCAGAATGTCTTGTCCCATTTCACAAGTTTTCAATTGTATAAAATGTATAAAAAATATTTTGTGTCGTACAAAATGTATGTAGGGCTGAAGTGGTTAATAATGTATGTAATAATAATCAAAATCTACAAAACTAAAGTTTTCAAATAATTCTAGTGGAGTAGTCTAGTCTCTATATTTAAGACTAGACTAAAAACCTTTCTCTATGATAAAGCCTATAGCCGAAGTGTATAGACTCAGTCACCCTATAGTCATCCTCTCTCCCCCCCTCCCCACCTCCCCCCTTTTTCCTCTCTCCTCTCATCCTCTCTCTTCTCGTCCTCCCTTTGGTTGTGTGGGTTTGTGTCCCATTGGTACAATCGTAATTAACCCTGTACGGATTCACGCTCTAGTAAGGCCTGCCACTAATTCTACAACCGGGGACCCGCTCCCCGGAGTTTCTTTTATTTCCCACGTCGCAGGTCCATGGACTGTCACTACGGACCCCCAGCTGCGGCTCAATACTGTGACTGCGGACCGGGCCTCTCCATGGAGCACGACCGTGGATTTCTACTACACTACACTATACCACTACACTATACTGTATATTATCTTAACATTCTTATATTATACCATTATATACTGCATACACACTATTGCTGTACTATATTATATTATCATATACTATCTTACACTATTATATTTGCTACTATTGTTATTGTTACTACTTGCACTGTATGAATCTCTTTCTGTCTCTCCTCTGTCTGTCTGTCTCTCCCTCTCTCTCTCTTCTTTCCCCCGACACGGTCGAGGCAGAAGGCCGCCACCCTAGAGCCTAGGGTCTGCCTGACGTTTCTTCCAGTTAAGAGGGAGTTTTTCGTTGCCACTGTCGCAAAATTGCTTGCTCAGGGTGGGATGTCGGGTCTCTTCTCTACATGTAAAGTGTCTTGAGACAACTTGTTGTGATTTGACACTTTAATAAAATTGAATTGAATTGAATTGAATTGAGTAAAAAGTACAATATTTGCCTCTGAGATATAGTGGAGTAGAAGTAAAATAACTGAAAATTGGAAAATTTAAAAATACCTCAAAATTGTACTTAATTGTTACTTTACACCACTGGTGTTTGGTATGCATGGGTGCAGCGGTGGAAGAAGTTGGCCTACTCAGATCATTATTATTATTATTATTATTATTATTATTATTATTATTATTATTATTATTATTATTATTATTATTATTATTATTATGTACAATATGTTACAATAGCAATTAAATATTCTGTTACAATTAAAAGTCCTGCATTCAAATGTTTTATACTTGAATAAAACTGAAATTGTATTGGCATGAAAATATAGGCTAAAGGCTTGATACTTAAAGTAGGATTGCCCACTAATTATGTAGAATATATTTAATGGATTAAAAAGTAGGTACAATATTTGCCTCTGAGATGTAGTACTAGTGGAGTATAGAAGTAGGCTATAAAGGAATGAAAAATGGAAATATGACTACTCAAGTAAAGTTAAAGTACCTCAAAATTGTACTTAAGTAGACAATACTTGAGTAAATGTACTTACATTACATTACATTCCACCAGTGAACTTGAATGAGATAGCTTATGCACTAACATGTTCCCCCTCGTTTAGCCAGCAGCAGCAATCGGTTCATTAAATGGAATAGACTCTAGGCCTATAAACTGATGAAATATAGCCTGTTATGCTTGACAGGAATTAAATTACCACAAAAAAAGAAAAAATATATGCATCCTGCTTGTCCACCATTTCACAAAGGTGCAACCAATAGTTGCTGAGGGGGGCACAGGATCAGTAACCCCAGAACACAGTCCCCCTCCCTCTGCAACCATTATGTTCAATCAGGTCCGATCCAGGCATGCAACCAAGCCTACGTTTGGACAGCAATACATTCTCAATTGTATCATTGTTTAATTAATTCACCCCAAAACGTTGTAGTTCTGGAGGAACTGGCAGATCAAAGGACACCTTTTGCATTGAAATACAAACATAGGCCTATGAGACGAATATGAGACATATTTTCTTAGCAAAATAGTCTATTCCTAATAAGCATCACTGGTTTTCAATTATAAAACGTCACCATCAACACTTAAGATGTGAGAAGCCTACTGTAGCTGTAGCCTGTAGGTCTACTGAAACCATAACTGCCAACATTAGACTGTGAAAAATAAGGATATTTTCTGGTGGGGGGCCTGACTAAGTATTCACTTAGAATCCACATAGTATATCCACATAGTATTCACTTAGTATTCACTTAGTATTCACTTAGTATCCACATTGTATCCACACGTATTCACTTAGTATCCACGTAGTATTCACTTAGAATCCACATAGTATCCACATAGTATTCACTTAGTATCCGCATAGTATCCACTTAGTATCCACTTACTAGTATCATAGTATCTATTGTATCCACATATAGTATTCACTAGTATCAACATCGTATCCACATAGTATTTATTCACTAGTATCAACATCGTATCCACATAGTATTCACTTAGTATCATAGTATCCACATAGTATTCACTTAGTGTCCACATAGTATTCACTTAGTATCATAGTATCCACATAGTATTCACTTAGTATCCACATAGTATCCACATTGATTGATTGATAAATTGAATACTTTATCAGTCCGAAATGAAAACAGCACAAGGTACAGTAATAGCCTACATTAAAGCTAAAAGGATAACACAAAAAAGTCCTGGGGACTTGTTTCCATTGTGGTCCTATGTATTCAATTCATCAACATGTCATACAAAAATTAACACAATATTTCATCAACAAATACAAACACTATGTGTACAAAAGAGAAGCTAAAATCTCTTTTGTACACCCCTTATGGTCTCCTGAAAGCTGTTTTTTCAGGCCAATTTTGAAAGAAACCAGTGTTACACATCCTTTAATATGGATGGTGTCAAGGCATTCCACATTGTGGTGGCAGAGCAGTAGAATGAGAACTTTTTCATGTCATGTTTGTTATAAATTTGGGTGGTACCATATCATGGTCACTCCCTCTGGTGTGGCTGTGGGTGTCACTCACTTTGGAAAAGTAGTTCGACAGGTATGAGGCTATTGAGGGCACTGAGGGCACTGTCTCTTTGACTATCTTAAAACCAATCCCAGTGATATTTGCTTAAAGGTAGGGTAAGTGATTTTCTTTGGTTAAAATAAGTGTTAAATATCTCTATATTCTGATAGTACCCATTGCTATAGAGTGTTTGTTCAGTAAAAGGAGTCTCCTTGTCTCTCCAGCTCTTTATAAAACAGAAAATGCATTTTCGTTTCAGTTTCAGTTTAATTTCCAATTGTATCCAATCAGGATAGAGAACTCAATCAGGAAATAGATTAAACTAGAAAATGTGCTCCTCGGAGCACAAGTCTCCGCCAGCAGACTATAGCAATTATATTATCATAGCAATAACTAATGAGATACAGTAGAGTAAAAGATATATATTTTAGTTAAATAAAAAGGTGTATGTTAAAGAAATATTTATTTAAAAAAAAAATGATTTAAAAATCATATTTTGTCTTCTAATGTTTAAAAAAATGTTTTAAAAAATGAATACACTGATTCTCTGTAGAGCATTCGTTCACAGGAACCACAGACATAATTGGGTCCACTTTCGGACATCTTCTTTAAGAATGCGAGAGCAGCTTCATTAACTTCTAATTCTTGTGATCTGTACCGTTTCTTCTTACTCGTGTTATGTGCTTGTTGATGTTGTCTTTCATTATTTGAATACTTTGACCAGTTCCTTTTTTTCCTTTCAATGTTCTCTTCAGACTCTTCTACTTTTTCTTCCAGAGATTGTAGCAATCTTTGCTGTGTCATATTGTCAGCATTCATGGCTAGTCTTCGTCTTTTGTCATTTAGCGATTCTTTGTCTCTGATTAATTTCATTCTTTCTTTATGATTCTTAGCTCTGTTTAATTGAAGCAATGCTCTGTTTACATTGAAGCAATCTATCATATGGGAGTCGTCGTAATTGACTGGTTTGTTCAAATACTTGTCTGTCTTCTTCATCTTCATTGTCTTGAACAGTTTAAGCAGTTGATTGGTGTGTTTGATCTATGTCAGTTTTCTCTAGTGCTACATAATGTATTTGATCAAGGTGGCCAATTGTTATAGTATTAAGACTTCGGCCTTGTTGTGGGATCAATTCAACTCTAGTCCTCTTCTGTGTTACTGTTGTAGATGAGTATGCTTTCTTAGCTTTGGCCTTCTGCGCCTTTGTTTGACCAATGTTACACACATACGCACGAGGGACACACACACGCACGGACGGGTGATTTGGACTAGAAGATACTGTTCCAATCAAGACTGATTGATCCTGTCTTACCTCGCTTCAAAAATGTAAACGGCTTTTTGAAGTGACACACCTATTTATAGAATTGTATTTCGTCATGCATCCCTCTAGCCAATCAAAGGCATTGGTGTCAACATATTAACACGTATTAAGACTTCGGCCTTGTTGTGGGATCAATTCAACTCTAGTCCTCTTCTGTGTTACTGTTGTAGATGAGTATGCTTTCTTAGCTTTGGCCTTCTGCACCTTTGCTTGACCAATGTTAGGTGTTCTCAGAGGGACACACACACGCACGGACGGGTGATTTGGACTAGAAGATACTGTTCCAATCAAGACTGATTGATCCTGTCTTACCTCGCTTCAAAAACGTAAACGGCTTTTTGAAGTGACACACCTATTTATAGGATTGTATTTCGTCATGCGTCCCTCTAGCCAATCAGAGACATTGATGTCAACATATTGACACGTATTAAGACTTCGGCTTTGTTGTGGGGTCATTTCAACTCTAGTCCTCTTCTGTGTTACAATTGTAGATGAGTATGCTTTCTTAGCTTTGGCCTTCTGCGCCTTTGCTTGACCAATGTTAGGTGTTCTCAGAGGGAAACACACACGCACAGACGGGTGATTTGGACTTACTGAAGGTACTGTTCCAATCAAGTCTGATTGATCCTGTTTTACCTCACTTCAAAAAGTAGGGGCTTTTTGAAGTGACACACCTATTTATAGAATTTTATTTCGTCACGCGTCCCTCTAGCCAATTAGAGGCATTGGTGTCAACAAATTGACACGTGTCACGTGGAGCTTGCCCAATGTTAGCTTGGCTAACAATGTTTGCTCACACACGGCGGGACGAAGCGAAAACATATTCTCCACCTTCGGCGGAGACAACAAGTGAAATTGGAAGTGATGACACTAAGAAATGAGCAGGCAAAATTGGAACTGGAACACTATAAAGATGGCTGAGATTTTGACACCTACCGGAAAATGTATTTTCTGTTTATTAAAGAGCTGGAGAGACGGGGAGACTCCTGTTACTGAACAAACATAGCAATGATTACTATCAGAATGTAGTGCTTTAACCTTTTAACAAAATACTTTTTGTTTTAACCCAAAAATATCACTAACCCTACCTTTAACAATGTCTTCTACCCTGTGTGTTGGAAAGGTGGGCCATGGGCTTAAGGTCAAGACAAGAAGTAGTTGTATCAGTTTGTTTTGGGAGGTCTGAAGCTTAGTTTTTAGTGACATTGAGATGTTGGACTGGAGAACCAAGAGGTGCAAGCATAATCAAAATAGCATTGAATGAGGGCTCCAGCTAGAGTCTTGAGAGCACTTTTGTTGACAAAATAGGAAATCCTGCCCCAAAATCTACTTCTTTGATTGACTCTCTAGTACTATGTGGAGCCACATAGTATCAACATAGTATTCACATCCAAAATTAAGGGTGTTTTCAGGAGAAATTACAATTCCAGAAGCACAGCAGGAGAAAGGGTAAAGGAGTGTTGGTCGTTGGCAGGTATGCTGAGACTAATCAAGGCAATGGGTACTCCCTCTTATTTTGAAGTCCTGGCCGGAATTGAGATTTTGATTAGTGCAGGTTCACTTGACGCTTGACATGAGTCATCATGTGTCGACGTGACATCAACCATGGTGCAAATTTTATATTAAAAATATTTTGCTAATCATTGACTTAACTTTTATTTCCATTGCCATGGTACCTCTGATTAGGTGGATTAAGTTGCTTTTTGTTGTCGTTCATTTTCCATTTCTCTGAAACAGGTCGACTGGTTACAGAAGAGACTTGTACAATTTTGGACAGCCCGAGAATAATGTCAGTTGACCTGTGCAAAAGGCACAGGAAAGTTGTTTTGTTGTGTTTCCATTTATATTTTGTGTATGTGTTTTTGTGTATGTCAATCAAAGTGAATGAACATTAATTAACTAACTCACTAACCTTATTAATCAACCCAATAACAATTTCATTGAATCATTATAGATGCATGCAAACAGGTATGAGCTGTGTGCTCGTTCTCTTATCACCTTGTTTCACAGCTGAAGGGAGGGCACTGGGACCCAAGTGTCCCTAATGTGGCCACCAAGATCCCACAACAAATCGTATGGCCTTTGATTATGTTTTTGCCAAGCCATGGAGGTGTTTCTAAACTGGTTGGCCAAGAATGTTGTGTTTATAAATTGTTCTGCAGATCAATATCCTTTACAAAACATGACATCACAAGACAGCGTAGACACTAAATGGGATTTATTTTCTTGGATAGATTTTTAAAGCTGCAATGCCATTTCTTTTTCTTGATACTCTTGTGTGTGGACATTCAATGTATACAATCTATGAGTGCCTCTGTATTCGTTTGTAACAAAACGGCCACTATGTTGCCTGTTAATGCTATTTCTGACTTGGATGACGAGCCTTCATGGGACTTTGATTTTGAAACTTGTTTGAGGACGAAGAAGAAACAATTGATCCATAAGCAAGCGCGAATCTTGCTTGGAGAAGGGTGATGTGCTAGTAACCTCTCTCCCCCCCCCCCCCCCCCACAAACTGAAAAAAGGAGAACTGTTCTATGAACTTGCTCACAAACCTCGTTGTTATCTTACTGCCAAGGACAAGAACACACACACACACACACACACACACACACACACACACACACACACACACACACACACACACACACACACACACACACACACACACACACACACACACACACACACACACACACACGCTTAGTCGCTTACACTGAAGCCAACTATTTTTGGAACGAAAGACCTGAAGTTTATTGTGTATGAATTGTCAATTGTTACTGATCATATTAATGATATACCCGATTGAGGGCTACGGCCGCCGCTCAAAAGAAAAACAACAACAGATTACATCAAGGTGGTGGTGCAATTAATTGAGGGCGATAGTCATCTTTTCCTATACGTAGGTTTTTCAACTCTATCCACAATCGTATCTATCATTATTGACCATAATCAATTGACATTCAATTATTCTTTTATTTTCATCAAATGTGATAATTAATGAATAACCTTGCATTTAGTCTTATGAAGATTTTCTTTCTTTTTATTATATTTGCATGTAAAAGAAAAAAAGAAGAAAAAAAAAAAAAAGGATGGAATTGAGGAAGAAGTTATATGGCTGCTTATATCTAACCTTTATATTATACCATCCCTTATAATACTTCTACATTACATTATTATATTTGACAGCTTGTAAGAGCCTAGATGTCTCCATTAGGCCTAATAGCTATTGTTTTGGTACAGACTATCTTGTTATGGTTCAGTTTGTCCTTCAGGCAGCTACAGTATAACTATGATCTCTGCCCTGTGCTCGAGGCAGAACTACCGTACCACTGACATGAGTGTTAGTACTTCTGACCATGATATCATGTACATAAAGCATAACCACCTCCACCTAGAATATTGTCTCGACTCCTATGTGCCTTATCGATTGCTGATTGATCAGAATTCCACGACAATTCCAAAGCATAGATTAACCTTTTCAGCCCTATATACATTTCGGCAATTTGAAAATAGCAGATCTACAAGCTCACAGATAAGTGGTCAGATGGGTGGTCCGTGTGCATTTTCAGAGCATGTGTTCATTTTAATGATCAATCAACCAATTGTATAACGTAGTATACTCTAAGTTCCTATTCATCAATAGCACTGTGATCAGTGGTGGAAAGTAACTAAGTACCTTTACTCAAGTATTGTACTTAAGTACCATTTTGAGGTACTTTTACTTTACTGGAGTATTTCCAATTTTCAATACTTATAACTTCTACTCCACTCTCAGAGAAATATTATACTTCCACTACAATTATTTGAAAACTTTAGTTACTAGTTACTTTGCAGATATAAATCATTACATTATAAAACATACATTAACCACTTTAGCCCTATTGTATACCTAGGCTATTTGAAAATAGCCGATCTACAAGCTCACAATCTGTCGCATTGCGATGCGTTGTGAGCTTGTAGATCTGCTATTTTCAAACATTTTAGTACTTTTACTTTTGGTACTTTAAGTTCATTTTGGTACAGATACTTTTGTACTTTTACTCAAGTAAATGTTTAATTCCGGACTTTTACTTGTAACGGAGTACTTCTACATTGCAGTATTGATACTTTTACTTAAGTAAAACATTTGGCTACTTTTTCCACCACTGACTGATGTGGATTCAGTGATTGACAGTGATTGCAGGTGCGAGAGAGGAGCACGGACTGAGTGATTGACTCTATTGGTTTCAGGTGGGGAGAGGACGCTGACACTATAAAACAGTCAGTTGGCCTTGGGCCTTGTTGTTCTTGCGTGACGATTGTTTATTGACACATTTGTGTGTGTTTTGTTGTCCAGAATGGGGGACGGAAACCTTGTGCGTGAGTTGAAGAGGTGGGCAACCTGCCTCCCCAGTCTCTCCCAGATGACAGCTATATGAGAACGTAGGTGTTTATTCCAGTGGTGGGAACATTACAAAAAAAATCACTTCTGACACCAATGTAACGTTCCCAGGAAAGGAGGCGGAGACGTAATCCACGCTTTAGGCTCAATCTTTATTATAATATCCCACTTCTGACACCAATGTAACCGCCGAGAAGTGCAACGCTTGAGCCGGAGTCGAACCTATGACACGCAGGGCCAAAACCCCCTGTGCCAAAGAAGCTAGTTCCCTCAGTGGAGGAAGTTGTGGCGCTATCGGGACGCTACAGTACCAATAGTGGAATGGAGAAATACTCCATTACAAGTAAAAGTCCGGTAATCAAAATGTACTTGAGTGAAAGTACAAAAGTATTGGCATCAAAATATACTTAAAGTACCAAAAGTAAAAGTACTCGTCCCATTTCACAAGGTATCATAATTATGTATAAAATGTATTTATTTTGAAAATAGCAGATTTTACAAGCTCACAACGCAATGTGTACACGCTGGGAGCTTGTAGATCTGATATTTTCAATATCAGATCTACTGTACAAGCGTGCGTTGAGCTTGTACATCGGCTATTTCCATAATTTTTTTGTATAACATTATTAAATATGGCATATTTTGGCTATAGTACATTATTTCTTTTGATTATTGGTACCTAACCAGTCATTGTCAGTAATTTATTGTATACGCTATTTAAGTTATTTGTCATATCTACCCTGTGCAACTTATGTTTATAAAGCCAAACAAATGTCTTTTTTTGTTACAATGTTCAATGTCAACACAATTAAATCGTTAATCCAAATTATTAAGTAAAAGTTCATGATCGTGACAGCACTACATATCACCTCAAATGGTACATATAAGGTATATTGTATGAAAAAGTCTGACATATTCACAACTTCTTTTAGGGAAGGAACATATTTCACCAGAATAATATCTTTGTTAATTCCTCTCTAACCCATGTTATTCAGAAGTATGATTTTAGTGAATAAAGACATTAAACTGGGAGGTATATTGTTTAATTGTGTATTTGAAGATGTCGTGTGACGATATCGAAAAGCATCATTGATGCTTGGTTGGTGCATCATTATTGTGATAACACTTGTAAGTCATACTGCCAACTCTTATTGTAATTAGTGCAGACAAATGTGCTTTTTGTGTTGTAATGTGTTGCAGTCCTTGTAAACCTTTTGGAGTGGATGCAAACTGCAGAGGAAGTGATTTATTATTAAGAAGTCCATGGGGATAATGAGACGTAACAAAATAACTAGATGGATCGAAAGATTTGCCTGATGTCTGTTTGATAGTCATCAGAGAACATGTAAACATTAAACATGGAAAGTATAGGATTGTCCCGAGTGTGTACGTGGGTTAGGCTTAGGAACCCTGCACCAAGAATAAGTTATACACAGACACAAGTTATTTGTGCAAGCACATTGTCAACTAATTTCCTAATTTGTACATGTGCGTGTGTGTTTAAGGGTTACCAGATATCGTTGAAGAGTTCCCGTGGTGCCATCGATGTCTTCCTCTGTCCAGAGGACTGCTCTGATGTTTGCAGTCCTGTGGTTGGAACCAGTCCCTCCAAACCCAATACTGACCCCACGCTGGTCCCTCCATCCACTGACCAAGTAAATTCCAGAACCCCTACAGCCGCCCAGGAAGTGGGGTCATCATCGCCGGTATCGACGACGTCGAACAGCGGCCTCCCAGCCGGACTCATCTTCTCTTGTCTTAGGTGGTGAGACAGGTACTTTTATATTTCTTTACTACCCATTCATTATAGAATCAATTGTATTGTTTGTTTTTCGCCTCAGTACCTCTCATCTCTTACATGGTTACACCCCTTCAAGGGTATTGAGAGATCCGCCGATCAGCTGAAACTTGTCGTTCCAAAGACATGTCTGAAAACCAGAGGTGGCTGCGCCTTTTCAGCAGTGGCCCCTAAATTATGAAACAAGCTACCTCTCCATATCAAATTGGCCCCCCACTTTTAAATCCCACCTTAAGTTTCATTTTCATACCATGGCTTTCAATCCAGCTTGAGTTGTGGTTTCTGCGTCGATGTTGTTGATAACTGTTTCTGCGTTTTATTACTTTCTTTTATTATGTTTTTATTTATTTTGGTTGTTTTGTCATTTTCTTTTCTTCTTTTTTTAGATTTTTCTTTTTTTTGGCCTTTATGCCTTTTTTTGATAGGACAGTAGGCTGACAGGAAATGGGGAGAGAGATGGGGAGTGACATGCAGCAAAGGCCGTCGGGATCGGGAGTCGAACCCGCGACCAGCTTAGGTGCCCAGACGGTTACGCCAACCGTCCGGGCCGTCATTTTCTTTTCTTGTGCAACACTTAACTCGTATCCTTGCGTTTGTAAAATGCTATATAAATCAAATGGATTGGATTGGTTTTACTTGATGGGATTCACACTGGCACGTTTGGTTTTAAATGTAAGCTAGAGCCTAGAGCCGATGCCAGATTTCTGGTTGCAATGCAAATCCAGATTCCTAGAGACCAAACCACCGTGTTTTGACCAATATTTTGTCAAAATGTATGATAACATTCATTTGAACTTTTAAGCAAACAAACACAAATCACTTTTTGATAAACACAAAAATAAACAAACTCAACTTCAAACCAACTGCCGACATTATAGGGGTGCCAGTTGAGAAGTCGGGATACATGAGCTGCATAATTGCCGATACCGATGTTGTCAAATAATGGCCCGAGTATGTATCGGTCAGGCTTTAATGTAAACCTAGCCAATGCTATGTTACCAAATCTCAAGTTGAGCATTGCCAGTGGTGGCTGAAACCCTTTAAGTCATGATGAAGGACTCTAATTCTAAAAAGATAAACCTTTCTCTCTCGCTTTTCTTTCTCACACACCTCTGTCCTCAACAGAATCATTTCTGGGAGGTGACCCTTTCTCTAACCTTGGAGAGATGCCGGACTTTAACCTGTCGCCCCTCTCCTCCTCTGACTTCCTTAACGGAGAGGGTCTCCCACTCCCGTTCGATGGCTTCATTAACCTGTCCCCGCCACACAGCCACGACTATCACTTTGGACTGGAGGAACACGAGGGCATCAGCGAACTGTTTGACTGCGACTTTGGTGACCTAACACAGGTTCTGGAGGAGACTTAGGCCAAGAGAAGGAGGGAAGATTCCTCCAACTAGTGTTAAAAAAAAAAAAACATTTTCCCAGCTGGTCTCAAGGGAAGGTGGGAAATGGGGGTAGTTTGGGCCTGACATGAGGAGAACCATGTTGGGTTTCAAACTCCTTGGTGTGGAAGGATGCTTTGAGATGTTCCCTCAGCCCACCTTGAGAAAGAGTGCAGCGGGACTTTCGCTGCTCCACGACTGCAAGAGCAACCCATGTTCCGCAAGAGTCTCAAACCCCCAAAATTGTACAGCACAGATCTAGCACTTGTCATTGCCCATTTTAAAATTTTAGCAAAAGAGTTTAGCTTTAGTATAGCTATTTAATTTATTTATATGAATAATGTTTTTATATTTTGTACTGAGGGAGATTTTGTGCGTCTGCTTTGTGGCGTTTGTGGCGGGTAATGACTTTTACGGATTAAAGTCCAGACTAGAGTGTTAATTTAACTCTTGAGTGTACAAATGGAACCAAATGGACTTGTAAGTGTCCATTTAATCCTGAGTTAAATTAACACTCTACATGAACATTCTACAGTGTAGAGCTGGTTTCGTAAACACGTCAATGTAAGACATCAACTCTTAAAGCTGGTTTCATACATAAGACCAGTGACAAGGTCTTCTACAGGAACTACACCTGATTCATGTTGATGCAACCATCTATGAATCCTCACGTTTCTTGGCCTGGCTTTCCCAAATGCATTTTAGAGTTGTATTAGGGGTGTGATCAGATACACAACAGTGTAACAATTGACAAGACGGGTTCTAATGGCGTGGATCTCTTGACTTCATGTGGCAAGCCTGTGACACATCTGACGTATGTATGACTCAAAATTTGGCCGATTCCGCCCGATCTGCGCCCCCCCATCAATTATAACATTGAAGTTAAATGTTTCAAAGAGTGGTGGATTGGTGGAGATGAATGGATTGATTGATTACTCTATTAGACAGAAATGTAAACAGCACGTGGTACAGTAAGACGGTAAAGCTAAAAGGATAACAACGTCCTGGGGACTTGTTTCCATTGTGGTCCTACAGTATATATTCAATTAATCAACGTAGCATACAAAATATCCAAAGCGATATATATTTTTGGGAGGGAGAGGATGACAAGTTGGTGCTTTGCAGCATGGAGAGTTTTGATCTCTGACCAATCAATGGAAGACTCTTGCATGTCTGCCCTCCACTGTATGCAAGCATGGTCTGGTTATATCAGATTCTAGTCTGTTATTTGGATAGAGGAGAATTCTCTGATAAAACATGTAAAAATGTGTTGTGCACAATTTTGGTCCAGCAGTTTGGGAGATTAACGGACAAACACACACACACACACACACACACACACACACACCCTCTTCTAGACCCCTCCTACATTGACACAGCGTAAAAACAAAGTGAAATCCTATAGGTCCCAGTGCTGGTGTATGAACCAGTAGCAGTCTACGATCTATTCACATAGAACTCACAACAGAGAAAATCGACTTTTCCACTAACTTTATTTGCACTGAAGTTGCGATGCGTTGTCAGCTTGCAGATCACCATTTTTTTTCTTTCTTTTTTTCTTCTTCTTTAAAGCCATTTCACATTAGAAGGGCTGTAGCCAGAGGCTAGGACTGTTTTATGGTCCTTGACATGGAAACGTTTGGAATCCTCCAACCTATAAAACACTTAGAAATAAACCTAGACCCGACTGGGCTAGCAACCAGGCAGTAATTGTCAAGCGTCACTGTGTTTTCAGTTAAGTGGCTGGTTGGTTGAGCTACATCACAGCTACAGTATGTGACGTCACCTCACATGGGCACGTGATTTGACAACTTGGCTAATGAACACAAGTTGGGCCTAAGATGCATTTGGGAAAGAGAACCCTCACTTGTTTGAGGTCTCTTCAAATAACCTCAAGGTTAAGCTCAAGGTCAAGACATTTGCGTTTTCACCAGACACCCAATAAATAATGTTGACAAAGCTAAGAAAGTATTGAAGTACAGGTGTAGACTTTATGTTTACTAACGGTGTGACATTAAATCAAAGTGTCCAGGTTTCCCTGTAGTGTGTCTACTAGTGAAGCAGGGAATACTACACATCTGGGATTGTTCTGCAGGTGAAACTAATGGTGAAGAACTCTTAGTTGGGCATTTAGCCATAGTCTCAGGGGAGTCGGAGTACAGTCCTCAATCATTGATTTTGATGCAAACAAACTTTCACAAGTGAAATTGTGAAGGTATGTAGATACATTATGAATGCACTAGCTCAGAAAACAACCACACTGGGTTTCTTGACCACATGAACCCTATAGTGTCCCTGTTCTGGGCATGTTCATAGGCGAACATTCAGCAAAAATAACAGATGGGCTATTTGGCGTACTAAGTACAGTATATAGAGTTTGTGTGGGTAAGGGTTTCAGGCAGGGAAGTCGATAACAAAATGTAATGAGAGGGTCAGACTCTAGAAACAATATTAATACTCTTTTACATGTGTGGACCCAGGTGAAAACCCCCTGCCCTAGTTTGTATGTCGTTTGTATTCCTATCCATAGTTTTAAGGAATGTGGCTGAGGAATCCATGACGGTACAACAACCCTGTCATTGCTAACCTTAGTATTTGACTGTATTGTGTTGGTTCAGTAGAAGCACAACAGCATTTCTTGTTTGTATTCAGGGCAGAGAGGACTTCAGTGAATGCTACATGAGCTTGTAGATTGGATATTTTCATACGACAAAGTATAAATGAGGCTTAACAGGGAAAGAGTCAGATCCATGTCCCTTGATGTGGAAATTAATGTTAATTTCTTAATGCCTTAAATAACCTTAAATCAATGATCATGACTAGTTTGAGTGTCTAAAATATCTTACATTATTCCACCTGCCAGTTACAATAAATCATGTTTTTACATATACAGTTCATGTTTAAGTTCCATGTTAGAACATCAACTTGTTTGTGGTTGTTTTCTCTTAAGAAAACAATGCTCGCTTCTAGTTTTACATCTTAACCAATAACATGTAGTTTTGCATCATGTATTAATTATACAATGTATACGTCATCAGTTTACTGTCATGTCAACTTCAAGTAGTTTGAAACGTCTCCATCTGAATTATCTCATTGTTAAATTCAAGCTTTTTGTTTTATTCCCAGGGTTGCTGGTGTGTGTGAAAGATAATGTTGTATTGTTAAACTTAATATTTATTTAATAGGGTGTTGGGAATTTCACACCAAGGAATATAAATATGGACCCTCGTACAGTAGATCCCACCAGATTAGGGAGGAATAAAGAAGTAATGGAAGGGTTAAGGGTGTAAAGTTTTATTGGTTTTTGTTTAGTTTTTTCATGATTTGTTCTGCATTTACTGTAGGTATTCATATTGTTTTAATTGTGTAAAATGTATCAGTTATCATGTATGTGCAGTCTTTGAAATGAAAATCTTTGCCATGACTCTTATTTCTTGGTGAAATTGTTATTGAAAAATATCAAAATATAGCAAATCTTATATAAAAAAAACTTGCCTTGTGCCTATTTCATACGTACCGAAAAAAGATTTTCATCTAAGAATCAAGTATTTCCATTATCCTTGAAGCCCTGAAGATTTATACTTGATAAAGCATAAATCTTCAGGTGTGCTAAAAATAGATCAAGCGGTGAGACTGTTGATTTGCTATTTTTGGCACGCAACAAAGTATAAATTAAGCGGAGTACATCTGGCTATTCCAGTCTCTTCTATGACTTGCTTGACCTGAAAGTTTGTATTAAGTCCTTTCTCAGAACACCCACTTCAAATTCAGCCCTAGAATTATGTTTTTTCTTAAAATGGTGGCTTTCTGGAGAGGTTTTAATAGGCACATGGGTTTATATACATGTGTAACCCGTTGAAAATGTTCACGTAATATTTGTACCGTTTATTTTGACCTCTGGTTTAATTTACTTTTCAATGGCAGCTCAGCTAATCGACATTGTTTGCTTTGCTTCACGTGAGATGTTTATTTAGATATTTCCTTGAAAACTATCAGCCTTTTATTCCATGCAGGACTAATGCAGTGCCTTATCGAGGTGGGGGGAAGGGGGTCTCTTTGGATCTCGGTGGGCTTGTTTCCATTGTGTTTGTTAACAAGCTTCACAGTGATGTTGACCCAAGGTTGGATTCATAAGTATAATACGTTCCCATGTAGTGTGTGCTATTTAACCATTTGACCACACAAAAAAAAATACGTTTTGATTTCCTTAGAAAATAGCTGATCTTCAAGCTCACAAACATGTAGGTCTGCTATGTTAAAACTTGTATTTAATTTTATTTAAAACGACATGCCCAAAATTGCAAAACCAGAATTAAAGTTAAGTATAAGGTTCTTACTCACAAAAGGCATGTACGTTTTCTTTTGTGATTAATTAATTCACGAATTAATTCACGAATTGTTGTTTGAGTCATGAATGCATTCACACAGAACGTGAATATTACGCAGCGACGAAGCAATGTAATTCTTATTGGGAACAAGATTGATTTTTCAACACGAATGAAAGGTATCAATCTGTATGAATGAGGCATACATTTTATGATGAGTTTTGATGCTACTTGCCCCACGATTTATTCGTCATGCCCTGGTGTGTAAGACCTTTAGCTGCGTGGATTCAAGTCTTATGCTTAATTTATACTCCATCGTACAACGAAGTTACACACTGAAAATAGATGATCTACAAGAATGTGTAGATAAGCTATTTTCTGTGCTCTTTTCATACAGTGAAGTATCAGTCAGGCTTTAGAATCATAGTTATGTGCCCTTTTTCATACATGGGTGAATAAAAGCGATGTGAAATGGAAAATCAAATACATCTCATTGAATAATTGTAATTCATTAATTAAGGAGTGAATGATGCCAACCCTAAAGACAACATCAAGTACTTAAAGGATGACTTCACCCATTTTCAACCTATCCTTCATATAATTGGTCCTCACTCATGCTGATGATAATATGGTAAAGAAAAAAATCTACTCGGTTTGTGTCTCAGAGGAGGGCTGTGGACAGTTCAAAAACCCGCCTACCAGTGACGACATCGTTAGTCATTTATTTTTTTATTATTAATGCGAGAACAATGGCTTCCATTATAGCTAACTTTCCAGGAATAGAAAGCCTGCAGTTTCTATTAGCTTGGATTGCCCATCGATGATGTCACTGGTAGGCGGGTTTCTGAAGTGTTCACAGCCCTCCTCTGAGACACAGACCGAGTAGACAAAAATTGTACCATTTTATCATGAGCATTAGTGAGGACCAATTATATGAAGATGGGTTGAAAATGGGTGAAGTCGTCCTTTAATATTCATTTTCAAAGGCTTTTCTTCTCCGCCACCATTTAACCACTTAAACCTCATATGGTTGCCCAGAGTTTTCTGTTTTCTGTTATTGTGGGGGGGATAGCAGATCGACAAGCTCACAACGCGTTATGTAACACAACGCGTTGTGAGCTTGTCGATCTGCTATCCCCAACTTGTGTTGCATAATAACAATAATGGACATACTCCATTCTGCGATTAAATACAAATTAGACTTTTACTTCAAATGCAGGAATAGAATTTATTAAAGTTAATTTGCGATACAGCATTTAGCAATTAATCAGATAAAAGATCGTAAATAATATAGAAGATATTATGAATTCAATATGATTACAATAATCAAAATAAATGAAATCAAATTGAAAAATCTATGTCATAATTCATAAAATCTTTCTACTTCTTTTTTTTTTTTAGAGAGAGAGAGAACACAGTAATCAGTCGCAGAAAGCAAAGAGACCAGTAACCAGCAAGTAACATATCTTGTGAATAGTTTAAAGCAAAAGGTCAGCGGTTGGAGGCCCATGAAGGAACCTCAGCGATAGAAGATCAGCACGGCGGCCTCTGTAATTTCCTTGGATGCACTATAACCACTGTTGGTCCCATAGCCATTCCAGTCGAAGGAACTGAAGTCACCGCACTGTTTAGGAGC
Organism: Gymnoscopelus braueri; assembly: GCF_963280865.1. Classification (NCBI taxonomy): domain Eukaryota; kingdom Metazoa; phylum Chordata; class Actinopteri; order Myctophiformes; family Myctophidae; genus Gymnoscopelus; species Gymnoscopelus braueri. Next base: position 14,471,341 of record NC_137614.1, read on the forward strand.
TGCCTCTGGGAAGTATCCTCCTCCACCAATGCAAAACTATAAACATGTAGAAATGCATGCAATGCAATGCAATGCGCGCGCGCGCGCGCGCGCGCACACACACACACACACACACACACACACACACACACACACACACCACTGAGTTCAGTAAAAGAAGAGGAATAAATGGTACAAAAACAAGAGGGTGCCTGAGCACCTCCTGTCCCTCCCTTAGCTAAAGAGTATACTCACATGTTCAATATTACAGCCAATAGGCTTGGATCCAGAGCACAAGGCCAAGGCAGCACGTTCTTGATTGATACCTCTGAAGGAGATGTAGCCTGGTTTTAACTCACCTGAAGGAGAACACAATAAATACATAAAACTTTGTATTGATATTATAGTACAGTATTATACATATATTGCATAGAATAATATATTACACACATGATGTGTTTGTATTATTATTATTAGTAGTAGTAGTAGTAGTAGTAGTTAGTAGTAGTAGAAGATTAGTAGTAGAAGATTGTTCTTGATTCTGATATGTGAGATACAACCAGGTTGCACACTTGAATAACTTGATATAACAGCACTGATTCTATAGGTACTGTAGCTAATTTGGGATTATTGGCCAGTAATTCTTTCATCGTTTGTGGCTACTACTTGTATCTCCCTCTCTGTCTCTTTCTCTGTCTCTCCTTATTGGATGTTTCTATAAGTGGATCTTTGTCTGATAAAGATTTAAATAGGAGTGAAATGTTGTTCTAATTATAATGAAAGTGAAAAGTTTGTAGTGTGCGCCAATGTGCAGGCTCTTGTCTTTTCTCAGCCATGTCAGCAGTCAATCGCACACCATACTGTGTCCTAACATACTATAAAACTTACGTCTTACACTGGTTCCATAGAAGTTTCTTACGGTGTCATCATTCCCAAAGTCGTACGTAATAGGGATGGATGGTCCATTGTCAGTTTTGCAATTCCCTGCAGCATATTTTACTGGGTACTTCTTAAGAATGGGAAGAAAAGGGGGTAGAATAAGAATCAGATAAATAGTCATACACTGTTTTAGCATAATTAGTTATGATGTATAACATAAATACTGACCTTGCCAACAAAGGATAAAATGTCTTATCTTAATCATACAATCAATAGTTATAAAAAAAGGTGAGATGTCATTCTGATAGGAGCACTTCAGCTACAGTAGGCCTACATGCTGATGTAGTTACAACGTGACATTCAGTTGATCTTACTTGGTAAAGGTTGAAGAGGTTCCCACTATACCCTTTCAAGAACTGATTGGTGGTGTGGTATCGTAGGATAGCGGCGGTCCTCCAGTTGCTCACTGGAGTGATGTTGGGAACGTGCCACACTGCTACATCCCCTGCCTCGATTTCATAGTAGCCAGGATTCTGTCAAATAAATATAATTGGGTGAACAAATACATGAAACGAATGAAATATTATAGGCTATTATGTAGAACACAGAAGATACTGTAACATCTAAATTCAATATAGTTGCTACAACGGTTAGAAGGGCCGCTAACAAACCTACGCCCACTACTTTGGAAACAAATCATTATCACAATCCTAATATGAAGGACCGCCCTAAGGATATTGAATAGGTTCTTTATTTATTTTACTATAATTGTTTTCATTCACCCAGTTTTAGCAAAGAAAGCTGTTTCAATGCCACCAGTCTCTAGTTGAGCGAAACATTTAGAGACTGGCTTGCATATAGGCCTATGTGTGTGTCTTCATGAGTAAGATGGGACCTTGGGGGTTATACTAGACACAGAAGTCAAATTAAAGCAATGCTCCCACTTCTTTCAACTGCACATCAGGCATTAATACTGAGATCATTGAGGATCAGTCAAAAAGCGACCTACTGTACCTTGAAATCATCAGAGGTAGCTCCCTCTGCTGTTCCGAATGCGTTTCTGTTGGCCCAGTTGCCATCACCGCCTGGCAGGTTGGCATTGCTGCCCTGCTCTGAGGTCCAGCGGTCACCCACTGTACATTTACCATTCATGTTGTTCTCATGAACACTCGCTACCAACGTCCAGCCACCACCTGCAGTTGTCATGTCACAGAAAGTCTGATATTCCCCACCATCAGCAGTAGTAAGGCGGTAAATGCCATCTGAAGGGTAGAAGAGGAACAAACATGAGGCAAATAAAAGTCAACACAAAGTGGAAAAAAACACCAAATAGAAAGGCAGCAGTGAAGCTGCTGTGTCCTGAATGAATGAATCACCTCACCTTCATTCACATTCAGCCCCTCTTTCAGTTGTTTACAGCTTCGGGCCCCAGGGATCACTCCTGAACAGGGAAAATCAAATTGTGACTATTGCCATGGTCCCCCAGACACACACTGCCTCTCTCTCTCTCTGTCTCTCTCTCTCTCTCTCTCTCTCTCTCTCTCTCTCTAAATATTAATAAAATATTCAATCAATCAATTAATCATACAAAATGAATAACATTGTACTCAACGGTCCTATTTTTAATGAGGGATATGAATATCGTCTTAATTCTCTCTATCAATGTCTCAATGCTTAATGTTTTGTGTAAAGCACTTTGAATTGCCTCTTTGTTGAACTGTGCTAAATAAACTTGCCTTGCTTTTCCTCCTTACAGTTGCTGACAGTACCTGACACATGGTGCACGGCCATGCAGGCGAGGAACAGGAAACTCCAAAAGATCATGGTGACTGAGGAGGAGGAAAGAATGACAATAGCTCATACCACTTTGCTTCCAACCTTAGATTAAATAGAAACGTTCTGTCTATAAAAGTATAATTCATTCTATTTGAACATATAGTACATCTAATGTAGACTTCAATCACTTTGCTCAACAAACAAGCTGTTATAAGGATAATCAACAACCATTTTTGTGATTCAAATAAGACAGACAGCAGGTAAATTATGAACTTACCTTGTTAAATTACAGGCAGGACTACAGCATGCAGTGCTTGCTGATCTTCTTATATGTCTTAACTAATCTCTTAATTTGTTTAAGAATGAGGAAGAAGATAAAATGGAATGCTGTAGGCCTACTCTAGGAGGAGTGCAGGAGACGGACCCCCCCACTTTTAAAAATAGGATTGTGTTTTTTTTCAGGAGCACGCACACGCACATGCATTGATTAAAAACAACCCTTGAGTTCAAACCTCAACAAAGTTTACAAAGGCTGCCAACTACAGAGTGTCACACCAGTGTGAATTAACATAGGAATGAGCCTGGATGCATATCAATGGTCCATTGTGTGACCATACAATAAATGACAGATGTGTAAAGCTATGACTGATCACTGATTGAATAATAATGATGAAAAAGAAGAATGAATAAATATGCATTGTACCATATACTGTCTGGACATGTTTGCCTGTGAACTAAATAACAGATTGATAGATTTTCATGAAACTTTGTGAGAATGATCAATACGCTGCCATGAAAAGATGATTTAACCTACTTTTGTGTCATCAAAGGTCACAATCAAGGTCAAAATGTAAAACAGATGTGTGGATATTCATGACACATGGTAAGAAGAATCATGCGTTGTGAGCTATTTTAACTACTTTAGTTTTTTTTACATTTATGGAATTTATTTTATTTTTGATTTCTATAATTGATTAATTATTTTGAAAAATGTTTTATACATTTTGTATCCATGAAAATGTAGATACTTTTCCATGAGCATGTGCAAGTTGTAGTATGTCTGTCCGACCCAGGCAAGCAGGATTTCTAAATGACAACCTCACGGTTCCTTTTGCTCAGACAGAGCTAGGCAAGGCAGCATCCTCTGTCAGTGCTCCATCTGCTTGGAATGAGCTCCAGAAGTCCTTAAAAATATGTTTACTTCCTTCTTTGGGTCAATTCAGGGCAATGGTTTCAACATTTGTGTTCAAGATTGTAACTGCTTTATTTAGTTTTTTGAGTATTTTCTGTCTTCTGATTAATGTATTTTAATATTATATAATATACTATGAATGTCTCTACGTGTTGAGAATTGTGTTCTGTATCTCGGCTACATTGAAAATGAGGGCCTGCCTCTCAACTGTACTCCGAGTTAAAATACAGGTTAAGCTGGCTCCAGACCCAGAGCCGACCGAACATGTTCAGCTTTTTAGCCGACTGGGGCCCGACTGGAGTAGCTATGTAGCAGAGATGAAGTGACAACAGAGGGCTGTCGGTGTTGCCAGATTATGTGAGAGAAACAAGCGACCATGTCTATGAAAACCTACATTCACTGTTTCTCGTTGTTGCTCCCAGAGAGAGAGATTGATTGATTTGACCTACTTTTGCGCTGTGGTGATGTAATTTATTGGGAGCAGGTGTGTAAGATTCCAATAGTATAAACATTTTAATTGGCTTTCATATACTCTTAATATATTTTAAAAAAAACGCTGGGAACATCCCTATGTACAAGTGGCTTTGCAGGGAAACAAGCCCAAAGTCCCTTATAATAAGCAGACCTGGCAACGCTGGCAGGCTAAAAGTCAAATTAGCACATGAATGGCCAGTCGGCTGACAGACTTAAATGCCAACTTTTGCCAACCGAATACCAGTCTGTTGCAGTCTGAAGTAGTCTGAAGTAGTCTGAAGTAGTCTGTTTGGTCTGGAGACGCCTTTACGATTAAACTAAATATTCAACTTTTGTTCTTCTTCCTCATGCCTTCACTATAGGTACTGTCAAACTGTGACTTATTTATCTGTGTCAGTTTCCATTATTAAAGCTACACTATAATGTACATTTCTGAGATTGTGCTGAGATTAAAAGTGCTGAGATTTTTTACCATGGAGCTAATAGAGCCAGCCTGCTTGCTCAAGGGATAAATTGAATCATCCGGTCAAAATTCGTGTCAGATGCCTTTGACCTTTTAATGACATTTGACACAATCTAAATGTCTCAATAGAAGAGCAGGGAGACAAAGTACAACCACCACAATTGTATAGGTTATATTGTATTAACATACTCTACCATGGGAGAAAATTACATTTTATGAATTTAAAAAAAGTTACATAGTTCTTTGATCGCTTTTGGGTGCTGAGATACTGGTTAAGAAATTGTTCTCTAGAAACCAGGAAGAACTCAGCAGGACATATCAATGATGGGCTCACTCATCATCTATCTATCTCTATGAATGCACAAAAGCTGTAAAACGAGAAGGAAACTGGCACTGATAAACAAATCACAATTTGAGGCGAAGGCAGATCTCTGAACATCAACTTCCTTATATCTTATTTCAGTGCAAATATGTAGATAGCCTACGTTGTTATTTGTTTTTTCTTGATCTCCTTTCCGCCCTTGCCCCCCCCCCCCCCCCCACCCTGCAACTGTCACGCAATGAGCTCAACTGTCACGCAATGAGACGAAATGTCATCTTGATTAATGTACCAGACCCTTCATAAACCTGCCTGAACTCAAGTGATCATGACGCTTTCTCTATATATTTGTAATTTTTTCTTGTTTTTGCCATTACTGCCTGAGGAAGAGTTATCATACTTGAAACGTGTTGCAGAGTAGTCTGTATGGTTTTGAGCCAGTCGTTTGTTCATTTGCCTTAACAAAAGGTTGTAAAATAGCTGTTTGAAGGCATTAAAACAATTTTTGCATTACAGTATTCAGTGGTCTCCCTCCTCTATTGCTTTTGCATTGGATTGTTGCCTCCTTGCAACATTTTAAATATAACTTTCTGTCATTTTGAGGCAGGAAAAAAAACCTGGCATGATTTCTTTGGCAGGTGACGGCTTAAAACTGCATTTTATGGGATGTAGGCCTACTATTTAAACTGGTTAAAAGGACTGGTTATAATCAGAGCAGGTTAAACAATGCATAGTCCTGTGGATAATTGCAAAAGAGATTGTTTCTTTATATACTGTACACAACTTTGTTTTAAACAATTGGTTATTAGACAAACCAAACATAAAGAAACAACATGTTACTATATATTATAATCACATAAATGATTGTTTTACCCAGATAAAATCAGTTGTAGACCAGCTAAACTTGGCGAGATGAAACAGCATCAGTTTTTGACAGACGATCACTTTTGGGCACAACACCTGTTCCTCTAGGCTTTTCCTAAATCAAGCACCACATGAGCTTTCCAGATGAATTCTTTATTGTGTGTTGTATTGATGTATGAGGGTTTGTTTTAACAATGTTCTTTTAAGATTGGAGAGGCTGTTATCGGAATTTGTAAATGTTAGGGACAGGTCGATTTTTAAAGAAGGGTACCCCTGGAGAAAATGTATGTACCTTGATCTAAAATGCCATGACCCTCCCTTAGACTAAAAAAAAATCAATCAAAGTCAGGTGCCTCCGCATTCGATATCCTGGCATGCCCTTCATTAATCACTCATCATGTGCATATTTTTTGTCTCAAGTTTCCTTGTTGCAGTGTTTCATTGGCATTTTATCGTTGACGTTTCCGTGAGAAGCATTTACCATGTAATTATTATGTCTAATAAATCAAAACAAATCAAGTGTAGCTTGTAGGGTGTGTCTTACATGTGCATGCCTTGGACTTTCTCATCAGAGAATACCTGATCACCTTAATGGAATGCACTAGCTACCGTACCTTGACAAACCAAATGGTTTAGCTGGTAGAACTTGATCTCTTTCTGTCCTCAAGTAACACTGTCTTTTGAAAAGCCAGCAATTTCTATATTAGCCATATGATGTATAATACGCACCCCCACTCACCTTTGCAGCTAAGTGACCCTTTTGAGGTTGAAGCACTGTCTGTACTGATGACACTCAACTATTATAATCCAAAATATTTAGGATTTAATTTGTTGGTCGCTCAGTAGTTAAAGCAAACATACTGTACTATTGTTTTAAAATGTGCAGCACATTGGAATAGACCCTATGACACATTAGGAGTCCATTAGTATACATTTAGGGCTAGGCCACTGTGTTTTTGGTGCAATGATTATTTTGCATACACGTCCGTGGCAAAAATGAAATATTAATGAAAATGTCCATCACAAGCTGCCATGGTGATGACAGCTTTATCCTTGCAGCTGCAAACAACTTGATTTGATACAGGCAGCAAGCATGTTAAGTTCACTCCCCCATCAATAAATTGTTGCTTTAAGTTTTACACTTCACGTTCTGTGCAGATTAGCTAGCTTTTCTTAGCTTAGTTTGTACAGAGTCAGGTTCATTGTTTCTCCCTATTTCCAATCTATGTGATAATTAAGTAAACTGGCTCCTGGCTGTAGCTAGAGAATTATTTCTCCCTGGTCTGCTACTGCTGAAGCATGCATGTTACTGCATGCTGCATTAGTTTCTCACCTCAAATGTTTTGCAGGTACATATTTTAGTACATTTTGATCTTCACCTGCCTTATCTGTTTTATTTGATCATTAGTATTGAAGAATGAAAATGGGAATGATGGCCAATAGGCTACATAGAGAAATGTTAATTATTTAAATGTGTACATGGTAATGAGAACGTAATGCTTATTTTACTGAAATTTGCACTGATGAAAGTCCCACATGGACTGAAGCTGTCAAATGAAATTGTAGTTACTTTGCCCTCATCTTAAAGTTAACGTGTTAGGGTTGTGGTATGATGCAGGGATAACAGGATAGCTGGGCACTAGGGACATCTGGGCACCTCGATGTAAAATTGGCTTAACATGTTAAACAAATAACATATTTGGAAAATGTTTTTAAGTAAAGTGTACATGATTAGAATATGCTTAAACATTCGGCAATTAAGGTCTAACATTTCTACAATTGCTACAAAACAGATCCAGTCATTTTGGGGCATAAACAAGAAGTTGAAGGATAATCTGATAATGATGTACCATGCATGTTCACATCATGTATACTTTACATTACTTTCAAATATATAAACTTTTAAATGTTTGGTCAAAATAACATGGCCCATGTCATTACTGCCATTACCCTCAATGAGGCAGAGGAGGGTACTGGCAGTAATGACATGGGACATGTTATTGGGGAACCTCTTGCTCCATTAGCATAAGACATCCAACATACTACATTTCTGGTGTGAAATGGCACAAGGGACACCCACAAAAACACCACCCCAAAAATCGGTGTGCGCATATGTGCCCTTTCGTGGACATTTTGAGCACCTGCCCCTTCAGCACTCTCTGCACGGCCCTGTTCCACATTGATTAGAACATTACAGTAGCCAGTCTTGTGCACAGTGTAGTGTCTGTAGTAGTGGTGGCAGAATGGATATTGTTCTTGTAGTATCATTTTCAAACATAAGCACGTGGTTCCATATAAGTAATCATATTTCATCCTGTGTCACAGTACTATTTTGATTTTGAGTTTTGCAGTTAGCAGGGCTTAAGGTTGAAACATTGCAGGGTGGCATCCCCCATCTGTGCAGGCTGTGATGCGATCAACTTTGCATTCCCCCACACCCAAACCTTTTGTTCCTCTGCAAGGATATGTAGAACTTCAGAACCTAGGTGTCGACACACTGTAACCACAGAGCCATGCTTTCGTCTTAATTTGAACTGATTAAAATAACCATTGTTCCCTTGTGAGAGGTGGCTGGCCACAGACAGTGAATGCGTAGTGGATGGTAATCCAGGGCCAGGATGTCTGCAAGACAGCCACCTTATGGAGAGGGTGGAGGGATTTAATAGTTTAACTATAATGCTGGCAAAATAACAATACTAAGAGCCTTTTAAATGTGTAGTTAAAATGAACAAAGTCTTGATAACTAAAGTAAAAGCTAGTAGAGGTAAAAAGTATTCACTCTGAATTGATTCCTCATTGAGTTAACTATTGTTCACAGATGAATGAGGATGGGATTCTTGGTATCATTCTAAAGTGTATAATGTGCAAAGTAATAATCTCATAGCGAAACTTCATTGTGAAATATGGTTCTGTACTGAAAGCCGATATTGTTGAATTGATTTCCATGTGCTGTGACTCGGGCCACGGCGGATCAGCTCCTGATTGGTTGAAAATAAGGACAGGAGGAGCTTTGAAACTATAGCGCCTTTTGAAATCTCCAGTATATATGCGTTGTTTGAATGTGAATGCTGTGTGCACTAAGCACCGTCTCCGGTCCAGTGTCCAATTTATATAGGCTATGCAGTCCTTTGAACAGCATTTATCCATTTAGATACATTTTTATGTTTTAAAAACGTTTTTGTTGCACAGAAACATAATATGTGTTGTATAGCTTCATTTAAATGCTTAATTTATAGTTTTAATGTGCAAATGAACCGTTTTTCAATGGTTTTCAATGGTTTCTTTTTACTCTAGAGGATACTCTTATTCTGAAGAGATCGTCAACCGGAAGTCTTATTTCTGCTCCGTTATTTCTGCTCACGGAACACGATTCTCCTTGAAACCTTTTCCCAGGAAGCTGTTTATTAGCCTGGGATCCAGCCTGCTTCGCTACGAACGTAGCGAAGCAGGCTGGATCCCAGGCTAGCTGTTTATAGCTAGCCTGGTAAACCCTCCCTCCAGAAATCTCATTTGTATTAAATGGAAATGAGAATTCCGGAGGGAGGGGCTTTACCAGGCTAGTTTATAGCCACTCTTGTACCGGTAAATAACCGCGGTGAAGTTGGTTTCAGGTTGGATATTCACCCAGTTGGATATTCGAAAATGTTAGGGACCGTCAATAAATTACAGATTGCAATTTAAAAAAAAATGCTATATCTCCTAGACGAAACCACCTGGACACACCAAAACACACCACAATGTTCATTGACCATGCATACACTATGCATATCCTTTATTTTGAAAAATGTCCTAAAAATGTATTTTTTATGATTTTCTGAAATCTAAGAAATTGAATAACTTTTTGGTCGCATGACCTTTTCAACTAAACCATTGTTCAAATTATTTTTCAGTAATTCCTACATCATGCACACCCTTTATTTTGAAAATTTCCCTAAAAAGGTATATTTTATGAATTTCTGAAATTAAGAAATTGAATAACTTTTTGGTCACATGACCTTTTCAACAAAATCATTATTCATAGTGTCTGTCAGTCATGCTTACATGATGCACAGCCTTTATTTTGAAAAGTTTCCTCAAAATGTATTTTTTATGAATTTCTGAAATCTAGGAAATTGAATAACTTTTGGGTCACATGACCTTTTCAACAAAATCATTGTTCATAGTGTGTCAGGTCGGGGGATCTTAGTATAATTTGAAATTCAATTCCGATTCACTTTTCAAATAATTATTTTACTGATTTTCCTTTCAGAAACCAAATTAAATATTGCTCCATTTTTCAAATAATCACTTCCAAATTAAACCTCAGATTATACTAAGATCCCAAGGTCAGTTGGGGGTATCTTAGTATAATCTGATATATTCAATTCAATTCAAATTCACATCTGAAAAGTCTATTTTACTGATTTTCCTTTTAGAATCTAAATTAAACATTGCTTCATTTTTCCAATTTTCTAGCCCACAAAAAAATCAGGAAAATGCTCCATTTTTCTGATATTGTGCTTAGTATTTTGGCGTCTTTTGATTTGGGACTGACACTGAGAAAAGCTCAAAATAGGTTTTTTTTCAATTTTTTCATCCCAGAATAAAAATCAAAGAATGTCTATTTTACTGATTTTCCTTTTAGAATCTAAATTAAACATTGCTTCATTTTTCCAATGTTCTAGCCTACCCAAAAATCAGGAAAATGCTCAATTTTTCTGATATTGTGCTTAGTATTTTGGCATCTTTTGATTTGGGACTGACAAAGGAAAACATCTTTATTTGTCTTTGTTTTTCAAAATGTCAGTCATCTTTTAATCTACATTTTTCATCAAAACAAAGATGTCACGTGACCACGTGTTACATCACATGGTCTTTGTCCTTCAAAGTAAAAGTTGTAGTCTAACATGTAAGCAATAGGATCTACAGACAGTCATTAACACCACATCTAATGACTGTATGATGTTGTTTTTAATGCCTTTTCTGTCTTTTTTTTAGATCAAAGCTACGGCTCACAAAAGTATGTTGCAAGACTACCAAACCTTTCTGGGACATAAAACCGTAAATCCCTTACAACTATATACTTGTGGTGTGGAAGCTCCACCAGCAGGGGTCATTCACTTTCCCCTTGTGCCTCCCAACTTCACAGCACCTTAGTAGTTTTACTGAGGTGCTGTCAACCTAACAACCTTTTTGTTCTTCTATACAAATATTTTCTTTCACATCAGGATTTAAAGGACGAGTTCACCCATTTTCAACCTGTCTTCATATAATTGTTCCTCAATAATGCTCATGATAATATGGCACCCATCGAGAAAAAAATAATCGATGGGGAATCCAAGATAATAGAAACTACAGGCTTTCTATTCCTGCTAGCACGCTATAATGGAAACCATTGTTCTCGCGTTAATAAAAACAAATATATACAATTTTAAATATTGAAGGGAAAAAAATCCTTTCTGTTGAACTGATAATCGGCTGATTCTTTGACCAGATCCGAGAGCCGCTATGAGAAGTAAGTAAAATCGATATGTAAGGCTTAGGCTGTGAAAACCAACTAGGCTGATGAGTTGTCTGATGCTTATCTAATGTCGCTCGGTTTCACTGATGAACTCCCTTAGCCATGATGTCAGTCCTGATGAACTCCCTTAGGACTTTGATGTTTGTCCTGGACGTTTTGGTTATCTCCATATATGGAGTTCCAGTAGGGGTTCTCTGATGTCAGCGCTAGGTATGTTAGGTATCTCCATGATAATCGTCTAGGAGAGATTCTATGATGTGTTGGAGATTTCAGCTATTTAAACAACAGACAAATTGTGCAATGACATAATTTGTCGTGCGTCCGTCCATTGTATTGGTGAAATTAAGAGCAGACAAGACTGTTAAAATTAAGTGTATTTATTAATCAAGCAGTAAGTTAAAAGTTAGAGAAATGTACTTAACAGAGATCTCTGGGCTCACACTAGCTTTCCTTATCAGCAACAAATTGCATCGAGGTCACCTCACTAAGTCTGAGCCCTCTTATCTGTCCCTAGAGCCCCTATATACTGAAATGTGGGATGGTCTTCAGGTTGGTTCGCCACCTGACTCAGCATTTGTCTTCAAACAATGGGGGGGGGGGGCATTTCTCTCCAACCTGCATCTTTCTAAGATTAGGGAAGGACAGAAAGGAACAGAAACCACAAATGCATACACATGTACAGACAGATGACCTCTCATCACTTGGCCATCTGACAGTTTTGTCTTCTTTATTGGGACAGCAATTAAACAATAGTAATTAAAGCAATCGCATATTCTTATAATACCAACTAGTATTAACTAAAGCTTTAAAGGGATATCAATTGCCATCAGATGTCAGACTTGGGGAGGTTAATTGTCTCCATCTATGGGAATCTCCATTTGGGAAGGTTGTGATCGAATAGGTCACTAAAGTCGGGACTGAATATTCATCCCATTAGGTTTCTGGGCACCTTGCCATGATCCACCTTGCGGTGTTATCCATCTATGGCTAATGCTGGCAAGTATGCCCTGAACGTTCTTTATGCTTTCACTGGTAGATGCGTTTCTGAAGTGTCCATAGCCCTCCTATGAGACACAGACTGAGAAGAAAAAAATCACACAATTTTAGCAGGAGCATTAGTGAGGATCTATGAAGATAGGTTGAAAATGGGTGAAGTCTTCTTTAATGATCATTAGACTAATAACCCATTACCCATTATCAATAAGTAACCCACCTATATCCCAAACTCCCTCCCCAGTCAGAGTTCATAGTTTTATTGAATGTAGAATTATGTGCAGGATGTCATTTGTATATGTGAGGGAACTTAATTTACTGTCTTTCCCTATGGGACTGACCGTGGGTAGCTACCTGGGATGTAAGTTGGGGCTTGATCAACCCCGGCTGGGTCACCTGGGCGAGGGTTCATGTTGCAAGACCCGAAACACCCTATGACCCCAGGCTACAACACTGATGATACATCCCAGGTGCATCCATGTGATGTATTCTTTATTGTATGTACTTAATTTAGGAGAGAATATCTCAACTGTTCTTGGCTAATATGACCCCAGGGAACAACTTAGGAACTGTGACTAATTCTCTATCCAGAATGAAATACCCGAAAATGACCACGCTCTTTTTTTAAATGACCATAACCGGTGCACTACTTCCAACATGGCTCTATCTGCTAAACCTTTGGAGCTACAGATTTACTGAGGTGCTCAAAATGTTCAGAATACTTATGATTAGGGAAACATAGTAAAGTGTAAAATTTCTAATTTGATATTTGACAGAACAGCTAAAAGAAACGTATTACTGTCCAGGGCCATAAGGATATTTTTGCGCAAATCAATCTAAGAGCACCACATTTGTCCCAGATGTAACCCAGGGCATGCTCTAATGATTTAGCAAGAGCGCCCGAGCCAGCAACCTTCAGGGTCATCATAGTGGCCAAATCCAATATGACCGCCACCTGACAAAGTTTTTGGCTATAACGTTTGAACCACATTTTCAGCTATGAATGCAAACTTGGTGTCTAAATCATGTTTTTTGACAATTAAAAACATGTTTGAATGCTTATCTTTATGATTTAATCTATCTAGAGGACACTCATTTGATTATCACAAATATGGCTACTATGTTCTGAAACAACCAATGTATCTTACGATGTAATTTCATTGAAACAAGAATGATTTAACAGTAGAACTAATTCCTATGATGATAGGCCTACAGCTAGAGCTAATACAGTATGTTCAACAATGCTCAGCATAAAGTGTAATACTATATAGTATTACTATTCTATACACCATTGACTAGTATGATATCATACGGTACTAGTCACTAGCCACTGTCAGGATTCATCTACTCTGCTGTGGCCACCACGGCTCTTGCCGGCATACAGTATATGATGATGACCATATACTCCAATCTTTGGACATGGAAAGTTGATCTTTTCAGGCTCCAAAGTAAGGGTGACCAGAGTTTATTTGAGATACCTGCACTCCTTTTCCCATAGTCAGGGAAGGCTGATGTTGGTCAAATGGTAACCAGGTCCCTTGAGAACTTCCTCCCACCCAAGCTGCACTGATTCAGCATGTCCGAACCTGGGAACCTTACTGGACCCATCTCGCAGATGCCAGTAAAGCTTGCGCCATCCTCCTCCACTGTGGCTGCAAAAGTCATGTAGTGGACACAGCAAATGCTGCAAAACTGGAGTCTGCTGCATCTCGATATTTAGATGTTGTGTGATTAGGACATTAAAAACAATCATCACCCGAGGAATCAAAAGGACTGAGCACATGCAACTGTGTGTGTGTGTGTGTGCGTGTGCGTGTGCGTGTGCGTGTGCGTGTGCGTGTGCGTGTGTGTGTGTGTGTGTGTGCGTGTGCGTGCGTGTGCGTGTGTGTGTGTGGTGCAGTATGTATCAGTTATCGCAGAGCTGTTCTGTTGTTGTAACACCAAGACACATTCCTAGCAACGATTTGTTGTTTAGCAATTCACTTTTCAGATTCTAATTTGAACATATTGTTCAAATTCCATACACCTTTGACTATTATGATAGTATTCACTTTATGCTGAGCATTGATGTTATGGTTTGCTGACCAGCTGCTGCTGGAAGTGCCAACTGCACCCACTAAAGTTACCAGGGGTGACCGGGCCTTTGCCGTGGCTGCCCCCTCTGGAATGACTTTCCTTTACGCATCAAAGCAGCCCAGTCATCTTTACTAAAGACTAATTTTTTGTCCTTGGCATTCAGTAACAACTAAAGCAGCCTTACCTTCCTCTATTGGCGCTAATGTTTGTTTGTCTGTGCTTACTCATTGTTTACTATTTTTTTGCTTTGTTTTGCTTTTTACCTGTACAGCACTTTGGTTGACCTGGTCATGTTAAATGTGCTATATAAATAAACCTTGATTTGATTTGATTTGATTTTTAAAAGGGCGTGGTCATTTTCGGGTATTTCGTCCCGAATAGAGAATTAGTCACAGTTCCTAAGTTGTTCCCTGGGGTCATATTAGCCAAGAACAGTTGAGATATTCTCTCCTAAATGAAGTGCACACATATCTTAGCCAGGTCCTAGAAAGTGAATGACCCCTGCTGGTGGAGCTTCCACACCACAAGTATATAGATGTAAGGAGTTTACGGTTTTATGTCCCAGAAAGGTTTTAGTAGTCTTGCAACATACTTTTGTGAGATGTAGCTTTGATCTAAAAAAAATGACAGAAAATGCATTAAAAAACACATCATACAGTAATTACATGTGGTGTTAATGACTGTCTGTAGATCCTATTGATTACATGTTAGACTACAACTTTTACTTTGAAGGACAAAGACCATGTGCTTTGACCCATGGTCACATGGCTTCTTTGTTTTGATGAAAAAGGTAGACTAAAAGATGACTGACATTTTGAATAATAACCATTCCAGGCTTTTGGATTCCAGATGAATTAAGTAAAACAAAGACAAATAAAGAGCTTTTTCCTTTGTCAGTCCCAAATCAAAAAATGCCAAAATACTAATCAGAATATCAGAAAAATGGAGCATTTTCCTGATTTTTTGGTGGGCTAGAAAATTGGATAAATGAAGCCATTATTGGATTTTTGGTCTGGGATGAAAAAACGCCAAAACCTTTTTTAAGAGCTTTTTTTCAGTGTCAGTCCCAAATCAAAAAAAGCCAAAATACTAATGAGAATATCATAAAAATGGGCCATTTTCCAGATTTTAAGGGAAAAAAGAAAAGTTTCAAAATGAAGCAATGTTTTATTTAGGATCTGAAACGAAAATCAGTAAAATATACTTTTCAGACGCTTATTCCAATTGAAAAACAAATAATAAATAAGATGCCCTGACTCCAAAAGCCCGGGGGATCTTAGTATAATCTGAGGTTTAATTTGGAAGTGATTATTTGAAAAATGGATCAATATTTAATTTGGTTTCTGAAAGGAAAATCAGTAAAATTATTGTTTAAAAAGTGAATTAGAATTGAATTTCAAATTATACTAAGATCCCCCGACCGTGTCAGTCATGCCTATATGATGCACACCCTTTATTTTGAAACGTTTCCTCAAAATGTATTTGTTATTAATTTCTGAAATCTAGGAAATTGAATAACGTTTTGGTCACATGACCTTTTAAACAAAATCATTGTTCATAGTGTCCGTCAGTCATGCCTAAATGATGCACACCCTTTATTTTGAAAAGTTTCCTCAAAATGTATTTTTTATGAATTTCTGAAATTCGAACACCGTGAAAACGATACGAATCAAATAAATGACAATTAGAATAAGTACAATTAATTTTGTAACTTCTTCTGCCAAAAATAGCAGTTCTGCAGGTTGAACCGTGCAGTCGGTTTTCGTGGGAATCTGGTAGATGGCCATGCCAAACGGTGACTATGTGAAGCCCATGACCATTGGCCAAAGGGTGGCGCTATAGCACTCAATTGAAAATGAGCACTCAATTTGAACGTGCATAGCTCATGAATCGTTTGACCGTCGGCAATGAAACTTTGATACACATATGTGTCTCCTCATGCCGAAACACTTTCGTGCTCTGACTTTTGACCTCTGACCTTTTGATTTATAATGAAAAACAGTCAAAATCTATCTCTCCCGGGATTTTTGATCAAAATACACAAAATGTTCTACACATGAACTTTGGACCTATGCGGACCAAAAATCGTAGTACATTTAAGTGAAAAAATTAAGGTTTTATGAGCCAATGAAAATTGCCGTTTTGTGAAAAATCTTCTTCTGCCCCTAAAACATACATGCAGTGTCATATGCTTATGAAACTGTACAGTATGGTAGAGGGTCATCATGCCAAATAGCACTGAAACCAGTCTTACTCCAATTGGTCAAAGCTATGTCACAAGCTATGTCACAATTACAGTCTTCTTTTTCTCAAGTTCAGTCTTCCATTTCTATGGCTTATTCTTTGGCTTATTGTGCACATTGTTCTTTATTTTTTATTTTTTATCCCATGATTTTGTAACCCATTTGTCACCCAATTATCTAATGTGATCCTGAGCTCTACACACCCTCTGCCAACCTAGTACCCATACATGGGGAGAGCAACGGACTTGAACTCATGCTTCCTTCATGCCTGAGTGTGCAAGTTGCTCCTTTACACCTGCATATTGTTCTTAATGCTTATTGCCTACTGTTTTGGTCCTGCCATATTTTCAAAATAAAGGGTGTGCATCATGTAGGAATTGTGACCAAAAGGTTATCAATTTATATCATTCAATTTCTTAGATTTCAGAAATTCATAAAAAATACCTTTTGAGAAAAAAAATCTAAATAAATGCTGTGCATCATGTAGGCATGACTGACAGACAGACAGACAATAAATGGTTTGGTTGAAAAGGTCATGTGACCAAGAAATTATAAAATGTCTTAGATTTCAGAAAATCATAAAAAATACATTTTGAGGAAACTTATCAAAATAAAGGGTGTGCATCATGTAGGCATGACTGACAGACAATATGAACAATGATTTTGTTGAAAAGGTCATGTGACCAAAACGTTGTTCAATTTCTTAGATTTCAGAAATTCATAAAAAATACATTTGTAGGGAAATTTTCAAAATAAAGGGTGTGCATGATGTAGGAATTACTGACAAATAATTTGAACAATGGTTTTGTTGAAAAGGTCATGCGACCAAAAAGTTATTCAATTTCTTAGATTTCAGAAATTCATAAAAAATAAATTTGTAGGGAAATTTTCAAAATAAAGGGTGTGCATGATGTAGGAATTACTGACAAATAATTTGAACAATGGTTTTGTTGAAAAGGTCATGCGATCAAAAAGTTATTCAATTTCTTAGATTTCAGAAAATCATAAAAAATACATTTTTAGGAAAAATGTCAAAATAAAGGGTGTGCATCATGTAAACATGACTGACATACATTATGAACAATGATTTTATTGAAACAGTCATATAAAAAGTTATTCAATTTCTTAGATTTCAGAAATTCATAAAAAATAAATTTTGAGGAAAATTCTCAAAATAAAGGGTGTGCATGATGTAGGAATTACTGAGAAATAATTTGAACAATGGTTTTGTTGAAAAGGTCATGCGACCAAAAAGTTATTCAATTTCTTAGATTTCAGAAAATCATAAAAAATACATTTTTAGGAAAATTCTCAAAATAAAGGGTGTGCATAGTGTATGCATGGTCAATGAACATTGTGATGTGCTTTGGTGTGTCCAGGTGGTTTTGTCTAGGAGATATAGATTTTTTTTAAAAATTGCAATCTGTAATTTATTGACGGCCCCTAAAATTTTCGAATATCCAACTGGGTGAATATCCAACCTGAAACCAACTTCACCGCGTCACAAAATATACTTAATTCTCAACTTACATGTGGTAAACCCATTGAATCCTGGTCAGATTGAAGAAAGTTGAGTATTTGGTAACCAGTAGTTTACAACTTTTTGTCACTCTGCCCTTTTACTTATTAACTACAGCGACTACACTGTTGCCTAACATAAAACAAATTAGGCTATCAATTATGGCCAGATTATTCTGGTTTTATTTGTGGAGCTAGGCTGGCATCTATACACAACTGTCCATATGATTATGAATATCCAGTTATAAATTGGTCATTGTAACCTACCTGGTGTATGTAATTCAATGAGCAACAAAAACACACTTAAAAGAGGATATCTCTGTGTTGGAAAATGGGATAATGCATCTCTCCAATATGCCTAACGCCTGTTGAAGTTTTGCTTAATTGTTCAACCACCATCGTTAAGACGCTGATAGATTTGACTGGGTCGTTCACACTGGCTGTGCGTTGATGGCTTGTTAACGACCGTCATTGATTCTAAACAGACCAAGGTGTACTTGATTTGAATCCTTTGTATTAGGGGTGTAACGATACATTTTAACAACGATTCGATACGTATCACGATACTTGGTTGTCGATACGATACATGAACGATACAGGTTAATTTAGAACGATACGATATGTTTCGATTCAGTGATTTAGTCGATACGATACATGAACGATACAGGACAGGTTAATTTAGAACGATACGATTCGATTCAATGACTTAAAATCGATATAGTAACTATTTATTTACCCAAAAATTCTGTGTGAAAAATAAATACCTGGATACTGGATATAAACCCCTCTTTCTCTTTTTTTCTTCTTAAAAGTACTTAGTTTGATATAATTGATTATTTGCATTGCAGAACGATTCGATACGATTATTTGCATTGCAAAACGATTCGATACGAAACAAAGTCAAACGATACGATATTTAGCTGTTTGCATATCGATATAGTAGATCGTTGAAAATTCAAAACGATGCATCGATGCAGTTACTGTATCGTTACGGGCCTACTTTGTATCCTTTGAAATAGAGAGGGGTCATTGACCACTTTTCTGCTGTACTAAAAAGGTATATAAAAAACAGACTATTTTATCAATTCAAAATTGCATGACCCTCCCTTGGATTCAAAGTAAAATTTGCTGACCCTTCCTTGGACTAAAATTAGAAAGGCATGACCCTCCCCTATTTTCCTCCAGGGATCCCCTTCTGTAAATTTCGACTGGTCCCTTATCCACACATTCTTGTAGATCATCTATTTTCAGTGTGTAACATCGTTGTACGATGGAGTATAAATTAAGACTTGAATCCATATGCAGCTAAAGGTCTTACACACCAGGGCATGATGAATAAATCGTGGGGCAAGTAGCATCAAAACTCTTCATAAAATGTATGCCTCATTCATACAGATTGATGCCTTTTATTCGTGTTATTCTTGTTCCCAATAAGAATTACATTGCTTCGTAATATTCACGTTCTGTGTGAATGCATTCATGACTCAAACAATTCGGGTGAATTAATCACAAAAGAAAACGTGCATGCCTTTGGTGAGTAAGAACCTTATACTTAACTTTAATTCTGATTTTGCAATTTTGGGCATGTCGTTTTAAATAAAATTAAATAAAAGTTTTAACATAGCAGACCTACATGTTTGTGAGCTTGAAGATCAGCTATTTTCTAAGGAAATCAGAACGTATTTTTTTGTGTGGTCAAATGGGAATAGCACACACTACATGGAAACGTATTATACTTATGAATCCAACCTTGGGTCAACATCACTGGCTTGTTAACAAACACAATGGAAACAACCCCACCGAGATCCAAAGAGACCTTCCCCCCACCTCGATAAGGCACTGCATTTGTCCTGCATGGAATAAAAGGTTGATAGTTTTCAAGGAAATATCAAAATAAACATCTCACGTGAAGCAAAGCAAACAATGTCGATTAGCTGAGCTGCAATTGAAAAGTAAACCAGAGGCCAAAATAAACAGTAGGCCTACAAATATTACGTGAACATTTTCAACGGGTTACACATATGTATATATTTAAAAATAAACCCATGTGCCTATTAAAACCTCTCCAGAAAGCCACCATTTTGAGAAAAAAACATAATTCTAGGGCTGAATTTGAAGTGGGTGTTCTGAGAAAGGACTTTATACAAACTTTCAGGTCAAGCAAGTCATAGAAGAGAGACTGGAATAGCCAGATCTACTCCGCTTCATTTATACTTTGTTGCGTGCCAAAAATAGCAAATCAACAGGCTCACCGCTTGATCTATTTTTAGCACACACATATAAATCTTCAGGGCTTCAAGGATAATGGAAATACTTGATTCTTAGATGAAAATCTATTTTCGGTACGTATGAAGGCACAAGGCAAGTTTTGCTAACAAATTATTTTTCAATAACAATTTCACCAAGAAAGAGTCATTCATTTCAAAGACTGCACATACATGATAACTGATACATTTTACACAATTAAAACAATATGAATACCTACAGTAAATGCAGAACAAATCATGAAAAAACTAAACAAAAACCAATAAAACTTTACACCCTTAACCCTTACATTACTTCTTTATTCCTCCCTAATCTGGTGGGATCTACTGTACGAGGGTCCATATTTATATTCCTTGGTGTGAAATTCCCAACACCCTATTAAATAAATATTAAGTTTAACAATACAACATTATCTTTCACACACACCAGCAACCCTGGGAATAAAACAAAAAGCTTGAATTTAACAATGAGAGAATTCAGATGGAGACGTTTCAAACTACTTGAAGTTGACATGACAGTAAACTGATGACGTATACATTGTATAATTAATACATGATGCAAAACTACATGTTATTGGTTAAGATGTAAAACTAGAAGCGAGCATTGTTTTCTTAAGAGAAAACAACCACAAACAAGTTGATGTTTGATCATTTGTATACTCAGAGTTACAGACCTGTAAGGGTCCATTTGGAACCCTGAGGGTCCGTGGACTCCACTTTGAGAACCACTGGGATAGAGTGCCGAGACAATTAAATAGATGGTCACACAGCTCCACCTGTTGACCAGTGATGGATTTACAGCTGTTGTTTGCTGGTTTATCAGCAAACAACTTTATGGTTTATAAAGCTCATAACTGCACATTAAGCTAATCCCAAAATAATTTTAGGACCCCCCTGGGGGTCCTGACCACCCTTTGGGAACCACTGGCCTACTGTATGCATACACTGAAAAAAATAAGAATAGATTGGATTATATTTCCATTCCAATAACATGGTTTTACTGAAAACATTGCACCTGGCTGCAGCTGCTATTGACAATGAATATATACCACCAACTTAATCATAGTTTCTCCCTGCTCTCCCTAAAACATTTTCTTCTAATCTAAACATATTTTATTCCTGGATTGTTGAAATGAATCGAAACGTGAAAACAACTCTCATTAAGCACTAAGCTTGTTTAAGATGAGAACCACATGCACACAAATCATGATGTCATATAAGAGGCAGACAGATATACACACTACTATACAGAATGTCATACAATCAGCTTTCAGGAGGTTACTGGTATGCAGGCGCGTACGGTGGGTTCTAACGCGGACCGGGCAAGATTATTAATGACTCCCCCCTTCCCCCCGGCCCCCCACCCACTGCGTTGCGGGCATGCGTTTTTTTTGCTTAATTAATTCATTAAATGACCATAAAACAACATTAACAACACTCTACCCATCCCTCAGTGTGTTCCATCCTCAAATGTTTTACTTAAGTAAAAGTATCAAGGGTTAGAAAACTTTTTTTTCACATTTGAAAACTTGTGAAATGGGACCTTCTGCATAAGAATACAAGAAGACTCACTCCAAAACCAACTCACCCCAACTCAAAAAGGAAAACTCACCCCGGAGCTAGGAACACTCACCCCGGGGGGTGGGTAAACTCACCCCAGGACCTGAGAAAACTCACTCCGGAACACTCACCCCGGGGGTAGGAAAACTCACCCCGGGGGTAGGAAAACTCACCCCGGGGGAGACGCACTGTGATTGGCCAGTAGTCACTTTGAGTGGCAGTTGGGGCAAACGCAGTCAGTGGGGCAAACGCAGTTAGTGGGGCAAACGCAGTCAGTGGGGCAAACGCAGTCCCCACCAAAAATATTTACTATTCTGTCCCTATCGGTACATAACTCGGACGGCGCTGATTCGACTAGCAGACCATCGGCTGGTCGTTGCGGGCACTCGCGCCTGGAGGCGCTCGGGCGCAACTCCTCAGCCTCAAGGTCTGCTGAGTCGGCGCGCCTCCGTCATGGTCCAAAACTATACTTTATCGGCGAAAAAAAGAAGTCCGCGGATGACTGAAAAAGTTTTACCCCAAGCATTCTGTGAAAATGGAAAGCTCACAAAGTTAAAAACCATTGGGGTGAGTTTTCCGGAGTGAGTTTTCTCAGGTCCTGGGGTGAGTTTTCCTACCCCCGAAAATCTTGGGGGTGAGTTTTCCTACCCTGTGGGGTGAGTTTTCCGGAGTGAGTTTTCCTAGCAATGGGGTGAGTTGGTTTTGGAGTGAGTCTTCTTGATACCTCTGCATAATGAGTAGCCTACTTTTGCTTTTGGTACTTTAAATACATTTTGATACCAATACTTTTCTACTTTTACTCAAGTACATTTTGAATACCTTACTTTTACTTGTAACAGAGTATTTTTACATCGCAGAATTGATACTTTTGTTTAAGTAAAAAATTTGAGTACTTTTTCCACCACTGGTATTCAGTGCATGCAGTGACTGTTAGTGCACACAGGACGCGGGAGTCGGGACACAGCATAGCGACCCTTCATTTCATAAGAGCAGACAGCAGAGCCAAAACCTGCAGAACATGTTTAGCACAGCCACAGAGATCAGGACTTGTTTATTAGAGGCAATTAGCATGTCTGGCTGGGGCCGCTTGACAATGGGAACGGTGGGGTGGGGGGAGGCTGTGGAGCTACTGCGCCGGTAGAGGGAAAAAAAGACGTTTTATTTTTATTTTTATTTTTTATATATATATATATAAAAATAGGGGAGCAGAGTTTTCCAGACCGGGCCATGGCCCCATTGGTCTCTATGACGGTACGTCCTTGCTGGTATGACGAGAGAAATTTTTTTTTCGAATTGCAGCCTCCTGAAGGTGTATCTTTAGGGCAGTTTTGAAAGTGAGTAGGGTTTTACACTCCTTTACTCCTTTTGGTAGGGCATTCCACATTTTTGATGAATAGCATGAGAACGAGTTCATACCCTTAGTTGAGCCAAATCTGGGTTGAACATGATTTGTGGAGCTGCCTCTGGTGTTATGATCATGGACTGCATTAACATTTTGGAAGTATTTTGACAAATACAGGGGGATCCCAATGTTGTGGTGTATCTTGAAGACCAGGCCCATAGCAAGTTGCTGTACTCTGTCCTCAACCCTAAGCCATCCAATCCTAGCAAAATGAGCAGGGGTTAGATGGGTTCTGTGATTGAGGCCAAGAAGTAGCCTTACAAGTTTGTTTTGGGATGTTTGGAGCCTTGTTTTTAAGGCCTTGGAGGTGTGATACCATGAAGTGCATGCATAATCATAATGACCTTGAATGAGGGCCCCTGCAAGAATCTTCAGAGTATTCTTACTGACTAGGCGATCAATCCTCCACAAATAGCGTGTTGTTTGGTTGACATTTTTGATCACTTTTTCGGCGTTTTTGTTACCAGAGAGGTTTGCCTCCAAGATGGAGCCCAGGTAGGTAATTTCATCCTTTCTTTTGATGACATCATCACCCACTTTGATCGTGAAACTCTCTGCCTTGCTAAGGTTAGGACGTACCCTCACCTAGGTGTAGGCTAGGGGTGTACCACCATGTGTCACTGTGTTCACATCCATCATCTTAGTAGACAATTTGCTAAACTCTAGCTACTGTGGGCAGAGACTTCAGATTCCAGGCGTATTCGTGTTCAAGTTGATCAGCTTCTCTGTCCATTTTGGTATATAAGTGGAACTGTCATGTCAGGAGGAAAATGAGGCAAACGAGGTCTGATCCAAATTCATGTGTGTCTGAACTAGTGGGTGATAAACGGATTGCCCGTGTTCAGCTGATCACTAAGCTTGATAGAAATGAATGTTGATTGGTCGACCAAATAGCTGTGTGAATACAGGGTCAGTAGTACTGTTGTGTTGATAACAGCGTGAAGACAGTTATTCCCTTGTTTCTTTTTGTCACTTTTTTACATAAGCATTGTCAAGCCAGAGAGACATACAATGAGATGCTCAGAGAGACACTAGCACACGCACGCACACGCACACCCACACAAAAGTCCCTTTAAATCACTGGCTTTGTATAACATTCAGTGTACTAGGCAGTGGGCACACTGCAACACTATCCTCCCTCATTGGTTGAAAAGTGTCATCCAACTCCATCCATCTAACAGGTTTATATCCGGTGTCCAGTGAGAGTTGGTCTACAGTCCAGTGCAATTATAATTTAAATGAATTGGACAATCGTGAAGTGTGTCCAAGGCACACCAAAGGGCAAGTCAAAGGCTTTGTTCCGGAGGGCCACTACCGCCCTATAAGACTACACTACAAGAGTAGGGTAGTAGGGTGAAGGGAGAGTATTGGGAATGGCCCTTAATACATTGGTAAGCAGTATTCAACATGTGCAGTGAAGTGGAACAGGCATTCATACTGTATATCGTTGCTGTCGTGCAGAAACCTTGTCCAAAACCGTTCCTTTTTTATTTTATTTTTTAAATAGTTAAAATAGCTGATCTACAAGCTTGTACATCGGCTATTTTCACCACTTGTGCGACGCTTGTATGATGAAGTAGGGCATTCAATTACGAAAAAAAAACATAAAAAGTTGAGATATGGAGATACGATTGTTCTGCCTGACAGCAATGACATAAAACATCACCATAATAACTGAAGGGAGAAATGTGGCAGCCTCTAACTCCTTTGCAAAGAAAAACATTAATTATCTCTAAAATGGAAATCCAGCCTCTCCTTTAGCTCCTTAACAACACTTTCAATGTGTGGTTTAAAAGACAAGTTGTCATCAATTAAAACACTAAAGTATTTAAAAGTTCATACAGTCCCAGTTGGGATAGCCTGTGATGTGTGTATGGGCTGGGGGCACGACATAGCTGTTTTTTTATAATCTGCCAGGGGGGTGGGGGTGCCACAAGGTTATCAACTCTAGGACTTTGTTATTGTTATTTACTCTGTGTATGAATTTAAAAGTGTTCTTAAAGGGATAGTTCACCCCCAAAATGACTTTTTTTCTATCGATTACTCACCCCACGGAGCCACGACTTCATGGAGATTTGTTTTGTCTTTGTCCCATTCCCAAGCCAATAGTTTGATGGTCGGCATTGAGTCTCCTACTGGACTCCACGGTCATCAAATTATTGGCTTAGAAAAGGTTGAGGTTTGAGGGTTCACCACCTTTTGACAGGTAAAGAACATGAGTCTTTTTCCAAATCTACTCCACTACATCTCAGAGGCAAATATTAGGAGATCAGATCAAGAAAGAACAAATAACAACGTATCTACATATTTTCACACGGTACCTGAAATAAGATATAAGGAAGTTGATGTTCAGAGATCTGCCTTCGCCTCAAATTTATTTGTTTATCAGTGCCAGTTTCCTTCTCGTTTTACAGCTTTTGTGCATTCATAGAGATAGATAGATGAGTGAGCCCATCATTGATAACTATGTCCTGCTGAGTTCTTCCTGGTTTCTAGAGAACAATTTCTTAACCAGTATCTCAGCACCCAAAAGCGATCAAAGAACTATGTAACTTTTTTTAATTCATAAAATGTTATTTTCTCCCATCTGTGGTAGAGTATGTTAATACAATATAACCTATACAATTGTGGTGGTTGTACTTTGTCTCCCTGCTCTTCTATTGAGGCATTTAGATTGTGTCAAAGGTCATTAAAAGGTCAAAGGCATCTGACACAGCATCTGACACAAATTTTGACTATCCGGATGGTCAAGATTCAATTTATCCCTTGAGCAAGCAGGCTGGCTCTATTAGCTCCATGATAAAAAATCTCAGCACTTTTAATCTCAGCACAATCTCAGAAATTTACATTATAGTGTAGCTTTAATAATGGAAACTGACACAGATAAATAAGTCACAGTTTGACAGTACCTATAGTGAAGGCATGAGGAAGAAGAACAAAAAAACTATCAAGTTGAATATTTAGTTTAATCGTAACCTGTATTTTAACTCGGAGTACAGTTGAGAGGCAGGCCCTCATTTTCAATGTAGCCGAGATACAGAACACAATTCTCAACACGTAGAGACATTCATAGTATATTATATAATATTAAAATACATTAATCAGAAGACAGAAAATACTCAAAACTAAATAAAGCAGTTACAATCTTGAACACGAATGTTGAAACCATTGCCCTGAATTGACCCAAAGGAGGAAGTAAACATATTTTTAAGGACTTCTGGAGCTCATTCCAAGCAGATGGAGCACTGACAGAGGATGCTGCCTTGCCTAGCTCTGTCTGAGCAAAAGGAACCGTGAGGTTGTCATTTAGAAATCCTGCTTGCCTGGGTCGGACAGACATACTACAACTTGCACATGCTCATGGAAAAGTATCTACATTTTCATGGATACAAAATGTATAAAACATTTTTCAAAATAATTCATCAATTATAGAAATCAAAAATAAAATAAATTCCATAAATGTAAAAAAAACTAAAACTAAACTAAAGTAGTTAAAATAGCTCACAACGCATGATTCTTCTTACCATGTGTCATGAATATCCACACATCTGTTTTACATTTTGAATTTGACCTTGATTGTGACCTTTGATGACACAAAAGTAGGTTAAATCATCTCTTCATGGCAGCGTATTGATCAGTCTCACAAAGTTTCATGAAAATCTATCAATCTGTTATTTAGTTCACAGGCAAACATGTCCAGACAGTATATGGTACAATGCATATTTATTCATTCTTCTTTTTCATCATTATTATTCAATCAGTGATCAGTCATAGCTTTACACATCTGTCATTTACTGTATGGTCACACAATGGACCATTGATATGCATCCAGGCTCATTCCTATGTTAATTCACACGGGGGGCACCACTGTGAGCCTAGCCACCTAACCCGTCCAGAGGGCCACTTGCTCCACCAATCCTGTAGCACTCGAAAACAGAGAGAAGAAAAGGTTATTATTCACAGTAATTGAGTATAAAAACAGTATAAGGGGAGCTTAAATAGTTCTTGGGGGAAATAATAGTAAAATAACTGAAATAAATATAAAACAAAACCCAAACATAACAAAACAGCAGTGGCAGTCATAGTCTACAAAAGAAACAAATGATAGACATTAATACACTGTAAGACAGATCTATTATATACAAACACAATAATGACAATTACCTCTGTCTGACTATTGAACACAACCCATGTGGAAGGCACAACACAGGAGAGCAGAGTCACTATGGAGCAGGGCCTAAAGTGTGACAAACAAAGGGTCAGCCTCAAGCAGGTAAAACATACATGTACTTTCACCTATAATCTACAATATACACCTACCCAGGGCATTGCACCGAGCAGAGGCAACCTGCTACAACAGGGATCGAAGCGTGAGCCTCTGCTCAGTGTGGCTTTTATAGTGAACCAAACAATTTGGAAAACAGGAAGTGGGAGGGGCTGTGGCATGTCTATCTCCACAGTAGCCTAGGAGGGACATTTCCTGACTGGCTACATATATGTTCAATTAGAATGAATTAAACTTTTATAGACAGAACGTTTCTATTTAATCTAAGGTTGGAAGCAAAGTGGTATGAGCTATTTCTCATTCTTTCCTCCTCCTCAGTCACCATGATCTTTTGGAGTTTCCTGTTCATCGCCTGCATGGCCGTGCACCATGTGTCAGGTACTGTCAGCAACTGTAAGGAAAAGCAAGGCAAGTTTATTTATCAGTTCAACACCGAGGCAATTCAAAGTGCCTTACACAAAACATTAAGCATTGAGACATTGATAGAGAGAATTAAGACGATATTCATATCCCTCATTAAAAATAGGACCTAGAGAGAGAGAGAGGCAGTGTGTGTCTGGGGGACCATGGCAATAGTCACAATTTGATTTTCCCTGTTCAGGAGTGATCCCTGGGGCCCGAAGCTGTAAACAACTGAAAGAGGGGCTGAATGTGAATGAAGGTGAGGTGATTCATTCATTCAGGACACAGCAGCTTCACTGCTGCCTTTCTATTTGGTGTTTTTTTCCACTTTGTGTTGACTTTTATTTGCCTCATGTTTGTTCCTCTTCTACCCTTCAGATGGCATTTACCGCCTTACTACTGCTGATGGTGGGGAATATCAGACTTTCTGTGACATGACAACTGCAGGTGGTGGCTGGATGTTGGTAGCGAGTGTTCATGAGAACAACATGAATGGTAAATGTACAGTGGGTGACCGCTGGACCTCAGAGCAGGGCAGCAATGCCAACCTGCCAGGCGGTGATGGCAACTGGGCCAACAGAAACGCATTCGGAACAGCAGAGGGAGCTACCTCTGATGATTTCAAGGTACAGTAGGTCGCTTTTTGACTGATCCTCAATGATCTCAGTATTAATGCCTGATGTGCAGTTGAAAGAAGTGGGAGCATTGCTTTAATTTGACTTCTGTGTCTAGTATAACCCCCAAGGTCCCATCTTACTCATGAAGACACACACATAGGCCTATATGCAAGCCAGTCTCTAAATGTTTCGCTCAACTAGAGACTGGTGGCATTGAAACAGCTTTCTTTGCTAAAACTGGGTGAATGAAAACAATTATAGTAAAATAAATAAAGAACCTATGCAATATCCTTAGGGCGGTCCTTCATATTAGGATTGTGATAATGATTTGTTTCCAAAGTAGTGGGCGTAGGTTTGTTAGCGGCCCTTCTAACCGTTGTAGCAACTATATTGAATTTAGATGTTACAGTATCTTCTGTGTTCTACATAATAGCCTATAATATTTCATTCGTTTCATGTATTTGTTCACCCAATTATATTTATTTGACAGAATCCTGGCTACTATGAAATCGAGGCAGGGGATGTAGCAGTGTGGCACGTTCCCAACATCACTCCAGTGAGCAACTGGAGGACCGCCGCTATCCTACGATACCACACCACCAATCAGTTCTTGAAAGGGTATAGTGGGAACCTCTTCAACCTTTACCAAGTAAGATCAACTGAATGTCACGTTGTAACTACATCAGCATGTAGGCCTACTGTAGCTGAAGTGCTCCTATCAGAATGACATCTCACCTTTTTTTTATAACTATTGATTGTATGATTAAGATAAGACATTTTATCCTTTGTTGGCAAGGTCAGTATTTATGTTATACATCATAACTAATTATGCTAAAACAGTGTATGACTATTTATCTGATTCTTATTCTACCCCCTTTTCTTCCCATTCTTAAGAAGTACCCAGTAAAATATGCTGCAGGGAATTGCAAAACTGACAATGGACCATCCATCCCTATTACGTACGACTTTGGGAATGATGACACCGTAAGAAACTTCTATGGAACCAGTGTAAGACGTAAGTTTTATAGTATGTTAGGACACAGTATGGTGTGCGATTGACTGCTGACATGGCTGAGAAAAGACAAGAGCCTGCACATTGGCGCACACTACAAACTTTTCACTTTCATTATAATTAGAACAACATTTCACTCCTATTTAAATCTTTATCAGACAAAGATCCACTTATAGAAACATCCAATAAGGAGAGACAGAGAAAGAGACAGAGAGGGAGATACAAGTAGTAGCCACAAACGATGAAAGAATTACTGGCCAATAATCCCAAATTAGCTACAGTACCTATAGAATCAGTGCTGTTATATCAAGTTATTCAAGTGTGCAACCTGGTTGTATCTCACATATCAGAATCAAGAACAATCTTCTACTACTAATCTTCTACTACTACTAACTACTACTACTACTACTACTACTAATAATAATAATAATAATACAAACACATCATGTGTGTAATATATTATTCTATGCAATATATGTATAATACTGTACTATAATATCAATACAAAGTTTTATGTATTTATTGTGTTCTCCTTCAGGTGAGTTAAAACCAGGCTACATCTCCTTCAGAGGTATCAATCAAGAACGTGCTGCCTTGGCCTTGTGCTCTGGATCCAAGCCTATTGGCTGTAATATTGAACATGTGAGTATACTCTTTAGCTAAGGGAGGGACAGGAGGTGCTCAGGCACCCTCTTGTTTTTGTACCATTTATTCCTCTTCTTTTACTGAACTCAGTGGTGTGTGTGTGTGTGTGTGTGTGTGTGTGTGTGTGTGTGTGTGTGTGTGTGTGTGTGTGCGCGCGCGCGCATTGCATTGCATGCATTTCTACATGTTTATAGTTTTGCATTGGTGGAGGAGGATACTTCCCAGAGGCAGCTCCTAAACAGTGCGGTGACTTCAGTTCCTTCGACTGGAATGGCTATGGGACCAACAGTGGTTATAGTGCATCCAAGGAAATTACAGAGGCCGCCGTGCTGATCTTCTATCGCTGAGGTTCCTTCATGGGCCTCCAACCGCTGACCTTTTGCTTTAAACTATTCACAAGATATGTTACTTGCTGGTTACTGGTCTCTTTGCTTTCTGCGACTGATTACTGTGTTCTCTCTCTCTAAAAAAAAAAAAGAAGTAGAAAGATTTTATGAATTATGACATAGATTTTTCAATTTGATTTCATTTCTTTTGATTATTGTAATCATATTGAATTCATAATATCTTCTATATTATTTACAATCTTTTATCTGATTAATTGCTAAATGCTGTATCGCAAATTAACTTTAATAAATTCTATTCCTGCATTTGAAGTAAAAGTCTAATTTGTATTTAATCCCAGAATGGAGTATGTCCATTATTGTTATTATGCAACACAACGCGTTGTGAGCTTGTCGATCTGCTATCCCCCCCACAATAACAGAAAACAGAAAACTCTGGGCAACCATATGAGGTTTAAGTGGTTAAATGGTGGCGGAGAAGAAAAGCCTTTGAAAATGAATATTAAAGGACGACTTCACCCATTTTCAACCCATCTTCATATAATTGGTCTTCACTAATGCTCATGATAAAATGATACAATTTTTGTCTACTCGGTCTGTGTCTCAGAGGAGGGCTGTGAACACTTCAGAAACCCGCCTACCAGTGACATCATCGATGGGCAATCCAAGCTAATAGAAACTGCAGGCTTTCTATTCCTGGAAAGTTAGCTATAATGGAAGCCATTGTTCTCGCATTAATAAAAAAATAAAGAAAAATTAAATGACTAACGATGATGACAATTATATGAAGACTAGGTTGAAAATGGGTGAAGTCATCCTTTAAGTACTTGATGTTGTCTTTAGGGTTGGCATCATTCACTCCTTAATTAATGAAAAAGGGCACATAATAACTATGATTCTAGAGCCTGACTGATACTTCACTGTATGAAAAGAAAATAGCTGAGGGACAGGTCGATTTTTAAAGAAGGGTACCCCTGGAGAAAATGTATGTACCTTGATCTAAAATGCCATGACCCTCCCTTAGACTAAAAAAAAACCCTGACACACAAAAACCCTCCCCAAGTGATTAAAAAAATGTTTTAACCCTCCCCGCCTAGGAGTGAGTGTCACGACATATTGTCCCACGATATAGCCTATTGTGGTATTAAAATGTGACGATAGGTATTGTCATGATGTCATACTGTATCGTAATATTTTTTAAATTATTTTTTAAATTAAAACCGGTGAAAGTTATAGGAGTTCTTACTGTATGGTGTATGATATGAAATGTAAATCTTATCATCACAGTAATTATTAATCATGTCTTCCATCGTATTCAAGGTATTTTGGAGAGAAATGAAACAGACTCCAGTCACTTTCAGTTTAAAGCACTGCAGAGGGGAGGTGTTGTGTGTCAGCTGATGCTCGTTGACGCTCGTTAATGTGACATGCATCAAAGCAATTATTCCTCTGCACTCTCAAATAGACCTACATCTAATCTAAGATTGTTTACATGGTATTATACTGTATCTGGTATTATAGATTTTTTTTGAGCTGTTGGAAATAACTAGGCTGCACTTGGTTGGTAAAGTCCAGATGACAAAAATATGAGGTTTGTGGAACTTATAGTTATGCAGTGTTATATTATATTATATTTGTTATATTAGTGTCTATCTGTCCTCTGAAACAATGGGTTTATAGTTAGTGAGAACTTCACTTCTCCCTTAAGCTTGCACAAATGTATTTATTTGTGTGTACAAAGCACTTTGTAATCGTTTTTTAGTGCTTTATAAAGTTATTTTAAACTAAAGATGATGGCCAATGTTGATGATACATGAGAAAAGAACATTAATAATGTAGCATATTGATATCATATGCCCAACATCATGTATCGTATCTGAAATCTTGACACCCCTAACCCTCCCCATCAAATACAACATGACATTTAAAACTGATATGTCCGATGTTTTGCTTTCCACATCACACACGTGCAGAGGGGGGGGGGGGCTCACCTGCCCTTTTGCCTCAAATTGCCCTTTTCCCAAAAGACCAATTTGAAAAAAATATATATATTTTTTTTTTATGGCCTGCCAAACATCTGTGGCCCTTATCAAGACAAACATTTGACAAATAATTATAATTTCAACAATCATAATTATTATTTATAATTAAGCTGGCTGCCATCAGTCAGTTTTAGTCTCACTTTTCACCTGATGCAGTGATGTCAAGTGCCCTCCCAGGGGTCATCAACATGTCCGTACACGGACAAACATGTCCGTGGCAAGACATGTCTTTGTCCGAGGCACATTTTTTATTTTGAAAATAAATTCTAGATATATTCTATATATTTTCTTCATTATAATGTAGAACCATATAAAAATGCGTTTGAATAACTTTTGTAAGGGGCCATACTTGAGGACAGGAAGAGATTAAGTTCTACCAGCTAAACTAGTTTTATGTGTGTCAACTTTAAGAGTTGTGGTTTCCATTAAGGTGAACAGGTACTAGCTATGTTGATGAGAAAGTCTAAGGTATGCCGAATCGAACTATGGAAAATGACCTGAGAGTCAAAGCAGATAATTATGTACAATACACGATGACTGATTCATGAAGGGCATGGCAGGATTGAAAGGAATGCAGTGTCACAATAGTTTGATGCAAAGGTGCCTAACTTTGATCAGAGGTGAGTGGGAGGTCTGATGGTGAGGCTGTGGATCAAGGGTTTCCATGGATTATGATTGAGTGTTACTATGGTTATCATTAGCATTATTGGACACTTTGAAACGCTTTCTCTCAACTGACATAAATCAACTTGACTACTCCAGTTCTGCCCTCCTTTGCCTCGGTGCTCCTTCTCAACAGATGACATGCCTTCTCTTTTTGCTCTTTTCCCGCACCATTTTCACTGTGGTCACTCACATTACCGTTGACTTTAATTGTTTCATTGTCTGACACACCTCATACACTCCATTAATCCATTGTCTTAAAAAATAAAAATACTAGTATCCCACAAAGGATTGAACGGATGTTTTGACATTTTCAGGTAATCTTGTTGTCTTGTTGTCCTCATATGATCAATCATGTACAGGTAAAACATACAATACCACAAATCTCCTGCATCATATTAATGAGAATGTCATCCTGACACTTTATGAGTCACCAAAATTATTAACACATTTTTTTAAGATTCAATTGTGTATTTTAGAATATGTTTTTACATTATAATGAAAAATATGTAGGCTAAATATATTTTTCTTTAAAAACAAAAAGGAAAAAAAGAGTGTCACGGACATAGACAAGTCTTGCCACGGACATGTTTGTCCATATACGGACATGTTGATGACCCCTGAAGGCGCTATATGTAGTTGTATTCAACGCATGTTCAGGAGTAGAGACCTCCCTCTGCTCAACCTCTGCTCTACTTGATAAGGCAATCACCTTACCAAGTTCAGCTGCGCTGCTTATCGCTCAGCCAATCCACACTGCAATCACCACAGTATAAATACACCTGCAACTGTTTCAACTACCTGTTTGATTTGGCTGCTCGCAAATCCAAATTTGTTCTGCTTCTCGATAGACAAACACAGGTTACGAGTACTGCACTTGTAGATCGGCTATTTTGCTATCAATTGCTCCAATTCGTTGACCACAGTATTCTCTCATAGGTGAGTATGAGGTAAGTATGAGTATTAATCTGTTTATATTTTAATTGCCAGTAGCATCTGTTGAGCTCCAGCCCATAACTTCTGTATCATGCTGGCCTCATAGGTCTACATTAACACACGTTCATTTGACATGCCCTCTAAATTACTAAAGATCTTTCACTTAAGCGTTCAAGTGTTTCTAGCCATTGTCTATCACCTCAGTAGTTCTCCCCGAACGCCGCAGAAGACTAGTTCTTCTAAACAACACCTCCAGCCATCAATACCACATCGGAGGTCGCTCAGTTACACTATTCCAACACATTTGACACTGTTTCAGTCTTTACTGTTTCATGCATTTAATCGTTCTATGCATTTAAGCGTTCCATGCTTTAAGCGTTCCATGCATTTAAGCGTTCCATGCATTTAATTGTTCCATGAATTCAATTTGTCACATGCATTTAAGCGTTCCATGCTTAAGCGTTCCATGCATTTAAGCGTTCTATGCATTTAATTGCTCCATGCATTTAATTTGTCAGGTGCATTTAAGCGTTCCATGCATTTAAGCGTTCCATGCTTAAGCCCCCCCCCAAGCGTTCCATGCATTTAAGCGTTCCATGCTTAAGCCCCCCCCAAGCGTTCCATGCATTTAAGCATTCCACGCATTTAATTGTTCCATGCATTTAATTTGTTACGTGCATTTAATTGTTCCATGCATTTAATTTGTCACGTGCATTTAAACGTTCCATGCTTTAAGCGTTCCATGCATTTAAGCGTTCCATGCATTTAATTGTTCCATGCATTCAATTTGTTACGTGCATTTAATCGTTCTATGCATTTAATTGTTCCATGCATTTAATCGTTCTATGCATTCTCCCCCCCCCTTCCCTTCCTCTCACGCCGGCCGGCGCACGCCTCGTGCGCCGGCCCACCTCCAACCCCCTCCCCCGCACGGCAGCCATTGCGGCGCATTTTGCCTTCCGCCCACCGTCCAGTTTCTCCCGCTCCCTCACCAGCACGCTGGCAGGTGCTCCAACGCACCTCTGGTGCTCCAGAACCACCTCTCCCAGATCACCATCAATAACGACTGAATTCACTCGTTATCCTGCGACACCGGTACAACCGTGTACCCCTGCTAGACCCGTTCAACGCAGTGGGTCCCTATCGGGACCCTTGTGTGTAAGTACCGCTCTGGATCGCATCCTACCTGTACATCTATAATATCTACAACATCTGATCAACGCACTGGACTCCTTTTCGGAGTCCAGGTGTGTAAGTAGCCTTTCTAGCCGCTGCTAACCACTTAGCCCTTGGCTAAACAACAAACACCAGTATCTATCTATTGGACTGTGTACTGGCAGTTATTTCTCTCTCCTTAGACGTCGCCACTTACCTCAGATGATTCCGAACTGGTCACCTTAAGGTCCGAGCTCGAGACCATCGAGGGAGTCCTGAAGGATGTCCTCCGGAGGAAGTCGCTGCTGCAGTCCAGGCTGGACAACTGGTTCCCAACGGACCCCGCTGTTCGAGTCCCACTACGGGCCGCTCCTGGACGTCTGTTGTCAGGAATGGGAGAAAGCGTTCTCTTCCCTGGTTCTCTCCTGGAGGGGGGACCAGCACGGACAACGAACGTTTGCTTCCCTCGCCGTGCCAAGAAGAACAACAGGACCACCACCTCTCGCCAAGGAGCGTTGGCGGCCGTCCGCAGGGGCAAGCCCCGCCCCCGCAAGCAACATCAGACTAGACGGTCATCGGTTCACAGCGCGTCCTTACGGCCAGGGGCGTCCCTTTTTTCAAAATAGGCCAGAAGGCCGACCCGTTCGAAGCCTACCTGGCCTTCCTCCGCACGGAGCTCCCCCGCAGCAGGATCGGCTCTGCCCACTTGGGCCTCTCACTCCAGCTCCGCTGCCCACCCGTCATCCACAGCCACGCCTCCCGCTGCTCCCAACCCTCCCTCCCAATGTCAGGTGAGCGCTCGGTCCTCCTCCCTCCCTCACCTTCACGCCGGCCGACGCAAGCCTCGTACGTTCCCTCAGCTCTCGCTCACAGGCAGGCACTGGCCAGTACCTCGCCTTCTCCCCACCACCTTCCCTCCTCCCCTCCCCCGCCTCCCCCCCTGCTCCCAGCCTCCCCCCCCCCCCCGCTCCCAGCCTCCCCCCTCCCTTGCACGGCAGCCATTGCGGCGCATTTTGCCTTCGCTGGCGGGTGCTTCAACGCACCTCGCCCACCTCCCCCCCGCACGGCGGCCATCGCGGCACATTACGCCTCCCCCTCACCTCCCTACCTCCTCTCCCTCACCAGCACGCCGGCGGGTAGTGCAGCAGCGCTCCCCGCCCAACTCCAACAGCCTCCCCCCCCTCCCTCCCTCCCCCGCACGGCAGCCATCGCGGCACATTATGCCTTCGCCTCACCTCCCTAACTCCTCTCCCTCACCAGCACGCCGGCGGGTAGTGCAGCAGCGCTCCCCGCCCAACTCCAACCGCCTCCCTCCCTCCCTCCCTCCCGCATTCCCCCCCCCGCATCCCCCCCCGCTCCCTGCCTCCCCCCCCCCCCCCTCCCTCGCACGGCAGCCACGGCGGCACATTTCGCCTCGTCCTCAAGCTCGCTCCTCTCCCTCACCAACACGCTTGAGGGTGCAGCAAACGCACCCGCCCTCCTTCCCCCCCCCCCGCCCCCCTGCACAGCAGCAACCGAAAAAAGCGGCACCTCTCGCCCAGGCGGCATTTCCCCGCCTCAAGCCCCACCCCTCGCTCAGGCGGCACTTCCCCTGCCTCAAGCCCCGCCCCTCGTTCAGGCGGCACCTCTCGCCCAGGCGGCATTTCCCCGCCTCAAGCGCTCTGCCGCCCACTCACTTCCTCCCGCCTCCCCGCCTCATGCGGCGCCTTCCACCCAGACCACGCCACTACCCGACCCAGCTCAGCTGTTCTCCAGCAACTCTCTTGCCCCTCGGCTTCAACCCCTTCCCCGCACCAGCCTCATCCTACACCCTAACCACAGCTACCCCAGCCGCCGCACCTCAACAGGATGCAACCCGGCACTCTCCAGTCCCGCCTCCCTCCCCTGCACAGCAGAGAAGCCTCAGGATTACCCGGACCTATCAGCAGCTCTT
The DNA here is from genome assembly GCF_963280865.1 of Gymnoscopelus braueri. NCBI lineage: Eukaryota > Metazoa > Chordata > Actinopteri > Myctophiformes > Myctophidae > Gymnoscopelus > Gymnoscopelus braueri. The sequence goes on from NC_137614.1 coordinate 14,508,877, forward strand.
GCCGCACGCCCACCTGGACCCGTTATCCCTCAAGCAGCCCACGACACTCGCCCGCCTGGACCCACCACCTTCAAGCTCCCCCCAAGTAACCCACGCCCACCTGGACCCGTCACCTCCAGGCTCCCCTAATCAACCCACGCCCACCTGGACCCGTCACTTCACTTCGACCAGTTACCTCCAGGTTTCCCCCAAGCATCCCACTACGCACGCCCACGCCTACCCGGACCCAACACCTCAAGGTCATCCCTCAAGCAGCTTTCGTTACATGATCACCTGGACCCAGCACCATCGGGTTTTCAAGCAGGCCATGCCACATGCTCATCCGGACCCGTCACATCCAGGTTATCCTTCAAGCAGCCGCGGATGGCTTTGGCAATCGACGGCGATCACGTCGCCCACGTTGACTTTCACCTCAACGACAACACGCTGGGACTCATCCACATCAAGGGGGTAGCGGCTGGCTTTCTCCAGGTCCCGGCCGAGGTACACCCCACTGCCCAGCATCCCGTCCTTGGACTGGCCGAAGCCCTGGGCCAGGATGGACTCCGCGCCTTGCCCGGAGGCTCCACGTCACATCACTTAGCTTCTACAGGATTTCGGAGCCGACCCGTCATGGCAGCGTTCTACTCCAGGCGGGAGAGAGAAGCCATCCTCAGCCCACCTGAACCTGCTCACGTCGGCGTCAAGACAAATGCAGAGTAGTACAGACTACTCACTCACAAGGGATTTACAAACAAACTTAGCATGCCATTTCTCCGTAAACAGAATCCAGTTCTCGCCCCACGTTCGCCTCACACTGCACGTTCACCCAGACCCGTCACCTCCAAGTCATCCCCTGAGCAGTCCACGGCCACCGGGGTCCGTCACTCCCAGGCCATGCCGCAAGCAGCACACACTCATCATGAGCACGCCCTCAGGTGCCCACTGCACCTTGTGCACTCCCTCCCCCCCTCTCTCGGACCGGCGCCGTGCGCCCCTCTCCCCTCCTCGCCCCGTGCCGTGCGCCAAGAAGAAGAAAAGAAAGGCGCCCTTGACCCACAGGTTCACCTCAAGCTGTTCTCGCTCCACGATCACCTCAACCCAAAATCAGGGAGGTAGCCCAGGTCGACTCACATGCAGCTCACGTTCCTCGCTCACCCGGACGCATCACCCCTCAGCCATCCTACGAGCAGCTCACGCACTCGTTCGGGCCGCCAGCCCCAGCACATCTATCAAGCAGCTCACACAGCCTCTCCACGCTCAAGTCGGTCTTCTCAGACCTCCGATTCCCTCCAGCACTACCTCCCCAACAAACGGAACAGCATCACCTTCGTCAAGGCTTTGATACTCTCCCTGATGACATCCAGTGCTACACCGACGCAGCTCCATTCACTCAGCTCGGCGACTGCCGTCAGTGCCACTGGTGCGCCTCCGCCTGGTCCCAACACCTTCAGCCCCTCCGTCCATCAACCGCACTCCGTGAGCTTACCAATAGCCTCCGCCGCGCCTTTTGGGGCCTACAGATCGTTGCAATAAGCGTCCTAACCCACAAGGTAAACACAGCCCACAGCCCAGCCGTCACTATCAATAACGGCCGTTCCTACTCTCCCGACATCTCGTCATTCCTCCGTCCTCACTCGGACCTTCGTCACCCAACATTCCAACCTCGGTGCAGCTCACCTCCCGCCACCTAACCCATTACTGATTCCATTGCCAGTTCCCCAATTTCCTGCGACAGTCATCAACCAAACCTGCCGATCCAATACCTAACCGACCAGCCATGTCACTCCCGTTCACCACCGAGCCCGGTTCAATCGCCACCCGCTTCTGGTTCCACCATCACCTCCGCCAAATCCTCTCCCTTTCCGGCCTTCCACCTCAGCTTTACTCCGGCCACTCCTTCCGGATCGGCGCCGCCTCCACCATGTCCAGACACGGCCCGTCGGACCACGTCGTCCGCATCCTCGGTCGATGGTCCTCGGAAGCTTACCACTCCTGCATAAGAACAAACGTCCAAGACCTGCGCAACGCCCATCTCCACCTGCGGCGACCGTAACTGGCGTGTCGTTTCCTAGCCTGTCCGCCCTGGAAGGGGGTCCCCTCCTTCGCGATCCTTCCCGAGGTTTCTTCCTCCATCCTCCCCGGAGGGAGTTTTTCCTCGCCCGACCGAGGGTCCAAGGACAGGAGGAATCACTCGTCAGTTGCCCGCCTAGAAGCCACCCGGCTCCACCTACCAGCCATCGCCAAGAGACCAGCCGTCTCCACCTCCCGGCCATTCTCACCTTCAAGCCAGGAGGAACCACGCAACAGTTGCCCGCCTAGAGACCACCGTCTCCACCTCCCGGCCTTTCCCACCTTCAAGCCAGCCTTTTGGGGGCAGTGTCAGAGCGAAGGCGACAGACCGCTCCTGAGCAGACAGACCGCTCCTGAGCAGAGCAACGCGGCGGTCGCCTGGCTCCCGAGACTATACCCCCACCCTGAGTCTCGCCCCGCCTCGGGCTCCCCAGCAATACACATATATTTCATTGTACATTGGTTCAATAAATGCTGTTTAACCTGAGCAGAAGGTGTGGTCTCTTACTAGTGAAATGTAGTTGTATTCAACGCATGTTCAGGAGTAGAGACCTCCCTCTGCTCAACCTCTGCTCAACTTGATAAGGCAATCACCTTACCAAGTTCAGCTGCGCTGCTTATCTCTCAGCCAATCCACACTGCAATCACCACAGTATAAATACACCTGCAACTGTTTCAACTACCTGTTTGATTTGGCTGCTCGCAAATCCAAATTCCCTCCTCCTCCCCAACCACCTCCTTTCTCACCAATTTTGCTAATCTAACTTTTTCCTCCATCCTCCAGGAGCCCTAGGGCGGGGCAGTGTCGGAGCGAAGGCGACAGACCGCTCCTGAGCAGACAGACCGCTCCTGAGCAGAGCAACGCGGCGGTCGCCTGGCTCCCGAGACTATACCCCCACCCTGAGTCTCGCCCCGCCTCGGGCTCCCCAGCAATACACATATATTTCATTGTACATTGGTTCAATAAATGCTGTTTAACCTGAGCAGAAGGTGTGGTCTCTTACTAGTGAATTGCTACGAAGGCAAAGGAGGGCAGAACTGGACAAGTAAAGCTGGTTGTCGTTAGTTGAGAGACAGTGTTTCAAAGTGTCCAATAATAACAATTATAACAACTATAATAACACTCCACAATCATAATCCATGGTAACCCTCCATCCACAGCCTAGGACCTCCTCCAACCTAAAAGTTAGCTCACCTCTGATCAAAGTCAGGTGCCTCCGCATTAAACTATTGTGACACTGCATTCAATTAGAATCCTGGCATGCCCTTCATTAATCACTCATCATGTGCATATTTTTTGTTTCCTTGTTGCAGTGTTCCATTGGCATTTTATCCTTGACGTTTCCGTGAGAAGCATTTACCATGTAATTATTATGTCTAATAAATCAAAACAAATCAAGTGTAGCTTGTAGGGTGTGTCTTACATGTGCATGCCTTGGACTTTCTCATCAACAGAGAATACCTGATCACCTTAATGGAATGCACTACCGTACCTTGACAAACCAAATGGTTTAGCTGGTAGAACTTGATCTCTTTCTGTCCTCATAACACTGTCTTTTGAAAAGCCAGCAATTTCTATATTAGCCATATGATGTATAATACGCACCCCCACTCACCTTTGCAGCTAAGTGACCCTTTTGAGGTTGAAGCACTGTCTGTACTGTCTGAACTATTATAAATTTATAATCCAAAATAATTAGGATTTAATTTGTTGGTCGCTCAGTAGTTAAAGCAGACATACTGTACTATTGTTTTAAAATGTGCAGCACATTGGAATAGACCCTATGACACATTAGGAGTCCATTAGTATACATTTAGGGCTAGGCCACTGTGTTTTTGGTGCAATGATTATTTTGCATACACGTCCGTGGCAAAAATGAAATATTAATGAAAATATCCATCACAAGCTGCCATGGTGATGACAGCTTTATCCTTGCAGCTGCAAACAACTTGATTTGATACAGGCAGCAAGCATGTTAAGTTCACTCCCCCATCAATAAATTGTTGCTTTAAGTTTTACACTTCACGTTCTGTGCAGATTAGCTAGCTTTTGTTAGCTTAGTTTGTACAGAGTCAGGTTCATTGTTTCTCCCTATTTCCAATCTGTGATAATTAAGTAAACTGGCTCCTGGCTGTAGCTAGAGAATTATTTCTCCCTGGTCTGCTACTGCTGAAGCATGCATGTTACTGCATGCTGCATTAGTTTCTCACCTCAAATGATTTGCAGGTACATATTTTAGTACATTTTGATCTTCACCTGCCTTATCTGTTTTATTTGATCATTAGTATTGAAGAATGAAAATGGGAATGATGGCCAATAGGCTACATAGAGAAATGTTAATTATTTAAATGTGTACATGGTAATGAGAACGTAATGCTTATTTTACTGAAATTTGCACTGATGAAAGTCCCACATGGACTGAAGCTGTCAAATGAAATTGTAGTTACTTTGCCCTCATCTTAAAGTTAACGTGTTAGGCTGTTTGTGGTGCAGGGATAACAGGATAGATAGCTGAGCACTGGGGACATCTGGGCACCTCGATGTAAAATTGGCTTAACATGTTAAACAAATAACATATTTGGAAAATGTTTTTAAGTAAAGTGTACATGATTAGAATATGCTTAAACATTCGGCAATTAAGGTCTAACATTTCTACAATTGCTACAAATTGCTACAAAACAGATCCAGTCATTTTGGGGCATAAACAAGAAGTTGAAGGATAATCTGATAATGATGTACCATGCATGTTCACATCATGTACATCAAATATATAAACTTTTAAATTTTTGGTCAAAATAACATGGCCCATGTCATTACTGCCATTACCCTCAATGAGGCAGAGGAGAGGGTACTGGCAGTAATGACATGGGACATGTTATTGGGGAACATCTTGCCCATTAGCATAAGACATCCAACATACTACATTTCTGGTGTGAAATGGCACGAGGGACACCCACAAAAACACCACCCCAAAAATCGGCGTGCGCATATGTGCCCTTTCGTGGACATTTTGAGCACCTGCCCCTTCAGCACTCTCTGCACGGCCCTGGACGTGAGCCATGAATAACTTCCACTAAGTAAGTATGATTTCCAGTAAGTAGCTGGTTTTTACCCTTGTAATTTACAGTAAAGGCTCCTACCCTTAGGCTTAAGAGGTTTAGGAATTTTGCAGGTCAACACAAGAAAATAATAATAATAATAAATCTACATTGTCCTTATCCAGTTCTCCACGTGGCTGATTTCAGTCCAAAATATGTTTCTTTGAAGACTTCGATGCTTAAATTTTATTCACAATCGGATACTGGCTATTCAAGATCGAGCATTTAAATAGTGTCCATTTTGGTATAATATATAAGAAATATAAACAAGCCCTCAGGGCTTTTTGTGTTATCCTTTTAGCACCATTGTATAATCATACCGCTGTACTATTTGCAAACTGGTATTGTATTCAATCAATCAATCAATATTATGCCCAAATTGATTATATCTTCAGTTGACATGGATATAAAGTTTCTAATAGGCCTACTGACCACAAGAGGGGGATGTAGGCTCACTGATACATAATGAGAGAGGTGACCAGTGTCCGATACACCAGGGCCGGGAGGGCCCGATCAGGGTGACTTTTCCATTCATTTTCTAGATCATAATCATTCATCAAAAAGTCCGATGTAACGTAAATTCTCCGGAATTTCAAGCGAATCCATGGTCTATCTGTTCTCACAATATTCCGCGTAGGCCTATTATATGCAGGCAATACTTTTCTTTTTGTATTTTGTTTAGTTTGCTCCTTTTTGAGTGTCGGTCCGCATTTGTGCAGGCTTTTTTGTTGTTGTTTCCTATCAACTTTTTGCTTCTTTTTAATATGGAAAAAAACATACATGGCAATCTTAAGGAATCGTTATTGTTTAGATAAATTAGTTTGTTAAAGGGAGTAGAGCAGACTATTTTTGTCGAGACATTCCACCTGTCAAAACCAATTTCCTGTACATCTCTGACTGATCTGTCTAACATTGGCCTGCTCCAAATAATGCTAACAGCTACAAGCAGCCAAGAATTTGATCGCATCCTTTAAAATAGTTTGAAGAGATTCAACTTACCAATTATCTCTTCTTGTTTGAGATCACAAATTGTCATTTGTGTGTATGAACTGGCAGACACACAACAGTTCTTTCCTCACCTGTAGGCCTCCAGTGATAGATTAATCTGAGTTGCCTTTGATAGAGCTATGAGTTTCAGATTTATTAATAAAAGGTGATATTCTTGTAGTCATGTCCGAGCCAATAGTTAAAAGGAAAAAGCCACTTCATAGCAAAAAGACATTAGCCTACGGTGAAATGACATTTACCTTTGATTATATAAAAGCAACATGCCAGTTTTATTTATTATATATTTTTATTTTGTCAGATGAACCTGATCATATGAGCACAAAATTAACATCAACATTCAGGCAAACATTGTTTGGATTGCAGTCTTTTCTGCTCCCATAATATGTGAAATTTATGCCAGTGTTGAACAACATTCTTTAGTTTTATGTTTATTATATTGTTGTTTGCTGCGCTCATACACCCCACGCTGGTCTGTCATAATTTCTAGGGTCCTTTTAGGTAAAACGTCCTTACTGGAGGCCTGCAACATCTGGAACCAATACAGCTGTGCCAGCTATCTCTGGGACCGGGGGGCTTTGAGGTTGTAGGGCAGGGTGGGGTGGGGTGGAGTGTGGGGGGTGAGGGGTTCGGCTCGTTGCTGCTTTGGCCCTGGGGGTCCGTGTGTCCCTGACTACAAAATAGACTTGATTGCTAACAGCTGGCAGCCCTAACTCACCCAGTGTCAGAGCTCTCCTCTGATGTCAACCTTGTCAGTATCAAGGCCTGGACAATGGAGGGCCAGCAGCAGCCCACTGCTGGTTGGGGAAAGGTAGAGAGATACTGAGGTGGAGAAGGCCTGTGTGTGGGGAGGAAGGGCTGCTGCACCAAGTGACGGCATGAGATGAGATTCACGGAATGACCTCTTTTTTTTCATGAAGGTTGTTATCATAAATAACTTTTCATGTTTTTTATCAAGCCACCTTTGAGTGACATTCACACACCACACATGCAAACCTGCACACAAACGCACTCGCGCGCGCATGTGTGTGCATGCGCTTGCGCGCGCGCGCGCACACACACACACACACACACACACACACACACACACACACACACACACACACACACACACACACACACACACACACACACACACACACACACACACACACACACACTGTGAATAATACTGATACTGACATGTACCAGCTGAACACATGTGTATTCCACACAAAAGCTTAAAGGAGGAGTTCACCCAAAAAATGACTTATTTTCTATCAATTGCACACCCTATGAAGCCTTGAATCCATGGATTCTTTTTTGTTTTTGTCGCATTCCTAAGCTAATCATTTCATTCCCGTCTCCTACCGGCTAATGTATCCGGTAGGAGACACAAAGTAGATTATTTGTGTCTCCTACCGGAAATACACACGGTCATCAAATTATTGTCTTAGGAATGCCACAAAAACAAAAATAAATCCATGAAATCAAGGCTTCATGGGGTGTGTAATTGATAGAAAATAAGTAATTTTTTGGGTGAACTCCTCCTTTAAGAAAGTCCTTGAATTACTGTTTGGTACATTGCAACAGTTAACATGTATGCAATTTTAATTCATAATTGGATTTATTATAGGCTACACATAGTCATTCATTATTACATCACCTCGCAACAGGGGAAGTCATGAAGCTCATACCAAATAATGTGAGAACAATTATACTCACTATACCACAACCCAATATCCAAGTATTGATACTAACTTTATATAGTATATACTTTAATTATGTAATCTGCACAGTCATTGTCTCCTGTACAGCAATGTGCACAACGTGGCTGAGCTGTGCCCTTCCACTTCTTCCCAGATTATGAGTAAATAGGACAACAGTTCATTAGCATCTTTTATTATCCAATTAAAATCTATGCTCGCCTAATTACCTCCAATCAGCATGAAGGAGCGAATGATTGACTTCCTGGAGGACAGGAATCAGTTAGGACAGCAAGGGCAGATCATTATTCAGCAACTGTAGTACTCAATGTATGCACTGACTCACAGTGGTGGAAAGTACATGTACTCAAGTAGTGTACTTAAGTACTCTATTTGATGGTTTTTCAATAATTCATATTTTTACTACACTACATCTCAGAGAAAACTAATGTGTTCTACTCCACTGCGATTATTTGACAACATAGTTACCTTGCAGATTTAGATTATTGTTACAAAACATACATTGACCACTATTTTATACTTATACTGTATCTACAAGCTCATGATCAGGGGTGTATTGCTACTTTAAGAAGTGGGGGAACGCATCTATACCGCTTGTTTCCCTCTACACCAAATCTCTCACCAAATCTCTTGCCGATCTACAAGCTCACAACGCATCGCAGCATGATGCATTGTGAGCTTGTAGATCGGCTATTTTGGGCTAACGTTCCCCCAGAATATGGATGCTGTGGTTCAAGTGGTTTTGACCAAAACCAAAATCCTAATTTTAGAAGTGCAGCTCCCCCTCCACCCCCTCTATACATACCCCTGCTCACGATGCATCACAATGCAATGTGTTGTGAGCTTGTAGATTTTGTAGATACACCACAACATTGGTATCCCCCTGTATTTGTCTAAATACTTCCAAAACGTTAATGAAGTCCACGATCATAACACCAGAGGCAGCTCCACAAATCATGTTCTACCCAGATTTGGCTCAACAAAGGGAATGAACTCGTTCTCATTTTATTCAACAAAAATGTGGAATGCCCTACCAAAAGGAGTAAAGTGTAAAACCCTACTCACTTTCAAAACTGCCCTAAAGATACACCTTCAGGAGGCTGCAATTCGAAAATGGCCCCTAATGTTTTATTGGCAATATTGCTAGAGTAGTTTCACAAGCTATGTCCAAAGTTGGTCTTTTATTTCAAACATGTAATCATAGTTCATCATACACTAGTAGTTTATTCAGAGCTTTACAAATGGCTTTCTAGCAACCAAAGGTGGACATTATTTTGGTTGCTGTTGAACATACAGTGGTTTGAACAATCATTTGTTATGCCATGTTAACCACTTGAAGCCTAGCAGCTTTATTATGGGGGAAACATTTGCAAATCTACAAACTCACAATGCACCGCAACCGCGAATGCTAATTATTAGTTTACTAAGTATAGGGGGTATAAGTGGTTAAATAAACAGAATTTAAGGTACAGTATGAGAAGCGAAGGCTCCAACTTAGACAAGCTCATTTGTAAACAGCCTCTGAGAGCCAATTGAGGACTCACCCACCCTTGGTTGGTCATGCATATATTAGTTAATCATTTACTGGTTAGTATTTTAGACCTTTTTGATGAGAGTTGATCATTGTTATTGACCTTGAACATTCAGCTTTCTCACCCAACAAGTAGGGGATTGCCTGAGTATCACCCTTTTCTTGTATCACTATCTTAATACATGGTCAAGAAGTGAAGCTCCTTCTCCACCTCTCCTTGACTGCAGTGAAGGAGAGGTTTATTTTAGCTTGTGTAACTGTGCTGCCGTATTGTTTTCCAAACTTGCTAATGAATATTCAGTCAATCAAAGAGTAGAGCACAGTCTGTCCTCTCTGGGCACCCAGGTTTGCCCGGCCTTTCTCGATGTCCAGGCTGTGCACTCTTACATTGTTAAGATTCTTTTCAGTTTATTGTCTCCGCCAGGCCGAAAGGCATGGCCGAGACTATGTTTTGCACCCTGTCCATCAGTCCGTGAGTATGTGAGTGAGTGAGTGAGTGAGTGAGTGAGTGAGTGAGTGAGTGAGTGAGTGAGTGAGTGAGTGAGTGAGTGAGTGAGTGAGTGAGTGAGTGTGTGTGTGTGTGTGTGTGTGTGTGTGTGTGTGTGTGTGTGTGTGTGTGTGTGTGTGTGTGTGTGTGTGTGTGTGTGTGTGTGTGTGTGTGTGTGTGTGTGTAAACTAACCTGACATTTTTTTAAACAAGAGCCATACTGTTGTCATGTTTTATATAATTGAAAAATGCCACCAAAAAAAGACTGGTTCAGGTACAGAGAAACACAGCAACTAGTATTATCTGTTAAAACTGTTATTGGGTGTCATGCTTGGTGCCTTTAGATTTGTGGCTGATGGCTGCTGGGACTGATTCTGTGACCTATGAACTACGAATGAGACTCATGACCAGACAAGACCACGGACATGCAGCCGGTGACCACAGGGCACGAGGGAACCAGGCTGAGAAAGTATGCTGTGCATATGGTACGTTCAAAGTGACTGTATCTCTTGTCCTTGATAAGATTTGTACATTCTTCTTTCATTACACCAGACTTCACCAGCGACTACACTGACTACTTATATCAAAATGTAAACTTTGTTCAATAATAAACTTTTGTTGTATTGCCAAGTGTTCCATTTTTCTTTTCCCATCTTTTTATAAATATTTTTTTGGGGCTTTTCTGACTTTATTTATAGGTATAGTGGAGAAGGACAGGAAAAAAGCGGCGAGACATGTAGTAAAGATCGTCGGGAACGGGACTCGAGGCCTCCCATCTTCTTTTTAAGCAGCTCAGCCAACACCAGACATTTCTGAGACTTGTATCCCAACAACATGCATGTGAGTTTTTAATTGTTATGCTTTTTTATTCAATGGTGTCCTCTTTGTAGCTGAAGACTGAAGACTATCTTCTCCACTGTACATTTGTAATAGTTATCCTCTCGTCTCTGGGTAACATGCTGGCCACGCCAGCATGTAACTGTTGTGCTGTTGACAGGCTCTCTCCACAGGCTATCTTGATTGACTTATGATCCCTACCACCTAAGCCGTTTTAATAAACTACAGAATATGTCCCTGTTAATTGTGTGTGTGTGTGTGTGTGTGTGTGTGTGTGTGTGTGTGTGTGTGTGTGTGTGTGTGTGTGTGTGTGTGTGTGTGTGTGTGTGTGTGTGTGTGTGTGTGTGTGTGTGTGTGTGTGTGTGTGTGTGTGTGTGTGTGTGTTTCTTTCTTGGCAAAAAAGAACTAATTGAATCATAAACAAATGTTTATTTAAAAATAGACTGATAAAGGTACAGAGAAACACAGCAACCAGTACCATATGTTCATTTTGTCTGTTAATACTGACATTTATCTGTTATTGTGTGTCATGCTTGGTGCCTTTTAGATTTTTGGCTGATGGCTGTTGGTACTGATTCTGTGAACGAGACACATGACCAGAGAAGACCAAGGATGTGCAGCCAGCGGCAGGCGACCACGGCATGAGGGGATTTAAGCAGCTCAGCCAACACCAGACACTTCTGAGACTTGTCAGTGATCACCCAACACCTAAATGTGAGTTTTCAATTTGTATCCTTTTTTATTCAACATGTCCTCATTGTAGCTAATTATGAGCCTGGTCTTCAAGATACTCAAGGGGATCATTGAGCCCATGTACCTGTCTAACTGCTTCAACAACGTGAGAGACACACGCAGGTTACAACTCCAGAAGGAGCTACACTGAACTTGTTCAACCCAGATTCGGCACCAATTTGGGGTTAAATTTGCTTTGTTATGCCACCAAAATGTGGAATGCCCTACCAACACCCATCAAAAAGTGGGTGACTCCTTACCCTCCTTCCAAACCGCCATAAAGAGCACCTGTCTGCAATTTGCAACTGGTCCTAGACAAGTCTTCTAAGCTTGACACCGGAAATGTATTCAATCAATCAAAATAGCTTGATACAGTAATGTCAATCTTTACAGCAGCTATAAGTATAAATGTCAAACCAAACCCACATAACATTGAATTTATTTCATTGTGTTTTCTGCTGTAGATCTTGAAAGTACTCTCTACTACACATCAAGAGCCAGAACAAGCACAAGGTATCTATCTATATTAGACATTCAAAATATTTATGTTCACTGTTTTTGTTCATTAGTGTGCTCACTGCTCACATGCATTATCAGGCCAAAAACTAAATTATGCTTTAGGTCCTCTTGAAGAAAACGGCACAGGGCTAACAATTTGTAGAGCTGGAAAGTGTTAAACTGTATTTTGTATTCAACATTGGGGCCATATTCCTTTACAGCAAAGAGTGAAGACTGCACAAGGTAAATGTTAGCCACATGAACCCTATAGTCCCTATTCTGGACACGTCATAATAGACAAACCATCTGTGAAAGTAGCCGATCTACAAGCTCACAACATGTCGCGTTGCAACGCGTTGTGAGCTTGTAGATAAGCTATTTTCGGCACAACGGATTTGGTGTTGCAGTGACGGCATCGAAGAGATGCAAGGCTTTAACACCATATTGGTGTATATAACACCATATTGGTATATAAACGAGGTGGTGATATTAATCTGCTCTTCTCAAACGGGAGAATGGCGAAAGCCTGAAACACATGTGTACACATGTGATTGACAAGATGTATAGTCAGGACTGACTATACAACATAAATGCAACATCTATGTTTGCTGTTGATTTTTGTTTGTTTTGTTTTTTCATTGCAGAAGCCATTGGGACTACATGCTAAAAAGCAGCAAGTCAACAGCGCCATGACCGATCACTTCAAACAGGCTTCAGGTCGAAAGTGGTGGTGGGGGCTAAAGAAACAGACTGCAATCAACAACATAATGAAGTGGTCTTCTTGTCTTTGTGGGCTCCTCAGCTTTATCATATCGTCAGCGTCAAACAGAAACCTTGCATGTCTAACACTGATCCAATGTAGTTATTAAGTCACAAGCTCTTTTCATTGGTTAAATATTTTTAAAATTCACAGACACACTTGACCACTTTCGCTTAAAAAAATATTTAAAAATGGGATATCTAGAAGCTCACATGCTGTTGCTATGGGTTGTGAGCTTGTGGATTCACTATTTTCGCTACTTAAACTCATGGTTCAAGTTTCAAGGTTGTTTTATATTGTTACATCTTGTGCACAGGTAAATGGCCTGCATTTATGCGTTTAACGCCCTTCTAGTCTTTCCGGCCCTTCAAATGGCTCTACGATGTACTTCACATTCATCCAGTCACACACCGATGGTGGAAGAAACCATGCAAGGCACCAACCTGCTCATCAGAAGCAGTAGGGGTTCAGTCAGTGTCTTGCTCAAGGACACTTAGATGATACTTAGCCAGCTTCCTTACTCTTGTATGTCAAAGTAGGGCATTCAATTACTAAATATTCTAAAATAATAATTTGCACACTATGGCTTGCAGGGCACCCAGTTAAAAGCTGATGTGTGTTTTCAGACATTTAACCACTTAAAAACCCTCAATACTTTGTAAACTTGAGCTTTGACCTCCTGTTTTTTCCCTGTACACACAACCTCTTTGCCGAAAATAGCAGATCTACAAACCCGTATCTGCTAATTTTCGGCTAATGTTCCCCCCAGAATAGGGATGCGAGGGTGTGTTAATGTGGTTAAAGTGGTTAACGTAAAAAGTCCCTATCCACAAAGATTTGGCGGCCCCCCTTCAGTATCTCTGAGGAACCCCTAGGGGTCCTGGAACCCCTGTTGAAGACCCCTGGTGTATCATACAATAAAGCTTTGACTGGGTTCCCTGCAAGCCACAGTGTGCAGACTATTTTAAAATTGCCTGTGATTTTTGTTGGTCCTGCAGGATGCACCTACCCTCCAGTAGATGTGCCAGCTCGATTCTTGTATTAATTGACTAAAAACACATGTTTAAATATTCAGAGACCAGATTTCTGCAAGACAGTAACGTACAGTATAAAAGGCTATAGTTTCAACCCAAAAAATTGGAATAATCCTACATCCACTCAATAAGAGTGCATGTTGTTTGGCTGGACCTGGTATTGTAATTTGAATACTTGCGTGGAGTGTTGTGCAGTGGTGTAAAATAACTAAGTACATGTACTCAAGTGTTGTACTTAAGTACAATTATGAGGTATTATTACTTTACCTGAGTTATTTCCAGTTTTCAGTACTTTTACTTCTACTCCACTACATCTCAGAGGCAAATATTATACTTTTACTCCACTACTATTATTTGAAAACTTAAGTTACTAGTGACTTTGTAGATTTAGATTATTACAAAACATACATTAACCACTTCAGCCCTATATACATTTCGGCCGTTTGAAAATAGCCGATCTACAAGCTCACAATGCGTCACATTGTGAGCTTGTAGATCGGCTATTTTCAAAGATTTTTATACATTCGAAAACGTGAAATGGGACATTCTGCATAATGAGTACTTTTACTTGTGGTACTTTAAGTACATTTTGATGCCAATACTTTTGTACTTTTACTTGAGTACATTTTGAATTCCAGGACTTTTACTTGTAACAGAGTACTATATTGCAGTATTGATAATTTCACTTAAATAAAAAATGTGAGTACTCTTTCACCACTGGTGTTGTGACACTGCACTTTTTGGACTTGTTTTATTTGTGTATACTGCTCTGTATATGATTATATTTGCACTGAAAATAACAGACTATAAAGAAAAAAATGCTAAATGTTTCTTTGTTGAAATGACAGGGAAAAGGGCATTGTGAATTACAGTAAGTAGAATTTTTGCAGAACAATTTTAAAAGGTAATAAGGTATAGTAAGAAAATGTGTCATTTCTATGCAGTGGTACAATGGAAAACGTACTGTTTAACTTATATTTAAATATCCAGTAAGACACTAAAGACATTTTAATTTATATTTATCATTATGTGAAAGGCTTCCATTACCAGGTAGGCTACAGCAGGTAAGGAGTGGACTGTTTAGAATAAATGGTATTCATTTTAGATTTTTGGAAAATATTAACCATAAAACAATATTTGCACATTTAGATTAGTGTAGAATGGACAGTGTGAGAAGAGAGGATAAAGATAGGACAAGGAGAGAATGAGGGGAGGAAGAGGAGAGGGTGAAGGAAGGATAAGCGTCGAACCGTCGGTGCAAACAGCTAGTGCAGTCTGGATCTGTCATGACCGTCATGGATGAACTTCAACCTGGTGTTTGCACTTTCTCCATTTTTGACCCGTTCATCTACATAAACGTTCGGATTTCAAATATAACGTTTTTGACTCTGGCGAGGGTGAGAGTTGAGCCTGTTACCTCTTGCTTGTCATGCAGCTGCTTTATCCATTGAGCTATGGCTGGCACTTCAAGCGATATGGTGGTTCTCAAAAAAAATCATGTGAAGGACAAGAACATTTATATGAATTTGGCCGCATACCCCAATCTGAAATGTAGTGCCTAAGTGTGCCTAAGTGAATAAGAAAGATTTGTATTTAAACCTTAATACAATTAATTTAAAAAAATTCAAGATTCTTTAAATATCATAATAACTTGAAACAACTGTGAATCAAACCTGTGACCTCTTGGTTTCCAGACTGGCTTTTAACCCAATGAGCCACCATACATGTTTGGTTCTGAAAGCAAAATGGATAATGACACAAAAAGCCCATACCTGCCAACCTCAGACCGTCCGATAACAGGAGATTTTTTCCCAGGGGGGGCTCTTGACCACGCTGGGATTTTTTAAACAGAGTAGATGTAATTTTATATCTAGATTTATTGAATTTAGAGGGGGTGGGGGGGATTCTACCATTTCGTAATTCTTTTTTAAAAGTGCGTTCGGAAATAGCGCACCGGAGCGCACTCGCCTATTAGTTTGTATTGGCCAGTGCACTCAGTGCTGTATTTTCGAACGCACTATATCTATCCATCCGATCAGCGTTTTGCGACGACGTCGTATCGACGTTGTAAAAGACGTGTCTTTTCAACAGATATCTCTTTACCCCACTGGGCACACACAATACAACGCCCATAGTACGCTGTGCATACGCCGTCCATACGACGTCCGAGTCAGACCTCAGTCAGCAGCTGTTTTGCCAAAAAATCCTTGAAACGACGTCGACACACGTCTGACTCGGACGTCGTATGGACGGCGTTTGCCC
Source organism: Gymnoscopelus braueri (assembly GCF_963280865.1). NCBI lineage: Eukaryota > Metazoa > Chordata > Actinopteri > Myctophiformes > Myctophidae > Gymnoscopelus > Gymnoscopelus braueri. The sequence continues at coordinate 14,524,880 of NC_137614.1, forward strand.
GGCGTTTGGGCGTTGTTGTATTGTGTGCCCAGTGGGTAGAGACGTCTGTTGAAAAGACTGTTGAACGTCTTTGTTTGTGCAACTTGAATTATGGATTTTTGATTGCATTTTAAGTTTTAGATGGCTTTTCCCGACCCCGTAGCCTAAGTGAACGGTAAACACCAGTGATATTGTAAGTTTATTAAGTGGAATTCATAATTCATAATTGTCAATTATTGTTTCCCCCCTTCCTATAAATGTAAGGCAAGTTTTAGATTCATCACGCACAAACCTTACATTTCCCCACCCACATAGAAAGAATGCTATCAGTAATTTATCTACATAATGTGGGCTCCCATAAGAAAGATTTGTATTTCAAACTTAATCAAATTAATTCAAAAGATTCTTTAAATATCATGGATAACTTGAAACAACTGGGAATCAAACCTGTGACTTCGTGGTACCCAGACCAGCTCTTAACTCAGTGAGCCACCATATATGTTGGGTTCTGAAAGAAAATTGGCTAATGACACAAAAGCCTATACCTGCCAATCTGGTGTTTGCACTTTCTCCATTTTTGACCCGTTCATTCATCTACATAAACGGATTTCAAATATAAAGTGTTTGACCCTGGCGAGGGTGGGAGTTGAAACTGTGACTTCTGCTTATAATGCAGCTGCTCTATCCATAGCTCAGTCAGAAGAGCTCTTGACTTCAGACCATAAGATCATGGGATCGATGTGTTCACTAGCCAATCACAGTCGAATAGTCCTGAATTGGCCACCATAGTGTACAATGGTGGCCAATCACGGTGCAGGGTTAGGGGGGTACAATGGTGGCCAATCACAGCGCAGGGTTGGGGGGGTACAATAGGTGGGGGGGGGGGTACAATGGTGGCCAATCACAGTGCAGCGAATGTCGATGTCCAAACCTCACATATAGGGGCGGTTTCACCGCCCAAAAATGAGAGACATGACGCTTTATTAGCAAGACAGTCTTTTATTATATTATTCCTCATTTTGCTGGTTTCCCCTGAAACCCCTTTACTGTTACAGAGTAGAACTGCCTTAGAATCTTTGCTGATGATGTGGCCATAGCTGAATGGTTAGAGAGCCTGCCTGACAAGCCTGACACCCCAAGTTCAAACCCAGGCCTCAGCATTGTGTCAAAGTGTCCCTGAATAAGACACTTAAAATAATAGTTAACCCTTAAAATACTTATTTTCTATCAATTACACACTCCAGGAAGCCTTGAATTCATGGAGATTGTTTTTGTTTTTGACACATTCCTGAGCACAGACTAAGACATATGCGTTTATCGCATTGTATATTAGTAGGCGATAATTCCAATATTCACTATACACTCCTCATGTTTAAGCCTAACTGAATTATATATTTATGAACTTGTATATAAATTGTATATATTTTTGGACAACTTGTGCATTTAATTTGTCGGCAATACTTTGCCACGCTTTCTCCCTGGATCCATTTATTGCGGCCGTGTTTCCTTTCTTGCTTATTATACATTTTACTTCCTCGTATGATTCCGGGGAGACATCAAATTTGTCTTTTGGGTCTTGAGTCAAGACCCAGGCTCCCGGGGAGACATCAAATTTCTCTTTTGGGTCTTGAGTCTTGGGACTCAAGACCCAAAAGAGAAATTTGATGTCTCCCCGGGAGCCTGGGTCTTGACTCAAGACTCTTTTGGGTCTTGAGTCTTGGGACTCAAGACCCAAAAGAGAAATTTGATGTCTCCCCAGGACCCAAGACTCTTGATCTAAAAAGTTTGTGAACCACTGCCAAATTAGAACAGTGGTTTTCAACCTTTTTCATGCCAAGGACCCCTAAATTGATATACATTTGGCCCCCCATCTGAAAATGTTTTGTGCCAGGGACCCCCAGAAGCAAAGATTTGAGTTAAAAATGTTCGCTTTAAAAATGTATATATATTTCAAAGATATGCACAAATTTTCAAGATTTTTCAAAAATAGCAGATCTACAAGACTTTCATGGTCTTTTATAGGAATACGTGAAGCCTAGCTTTACCATCCTGGCTCGACACAGCCTGGCTTGACAAGGTCTAGCTCGACAAAGTCGCACCTTTTCAGCCTGGTTTGGCGTTTATGGAACGGAATAAACCAGGCTGTACGGACCAGACTTTGTCAAACCTGGATTTTACTTAAATCCAGGCTTATTTAATTCTCCTTTCGTGTAATAAGGAGCACTTTTTCTAGTTAGTCAATAGTCACTGTGGTCATTGTCAATATCATGTCAGTATCATGTCATGTCAGTATCATGTAACATGATACTGACATGATACTGACATGATACCGACCATGATACTGACCATGATACTGACATGATACTGACTGACATGATACTGACCATGATGACTGAATAATATAGTAATAAAACAGTATGTAAAATCTGATAGTTGGAAATCAATTAGATGTTTAATCTGTCACATTTTAACTGGGTGTGGGGGGCGGTAAGGGATCTGGATATTGGATAGGGGACACTGGCCCAAAAAAGGTTGAGAAACACTGAGTTAGGTTGTTCAGGTGGACAGGACCTGCGTCAGACGGCTGTCCCAGGTCAGGTGTGAATTTGGGTGTGTAGTGGGTAGACAGACATAATTCACACTCAAATTGTTAACATGCATAAGTTTGTTCTCCTTTAAGAGATGTGTGATGTCCCTATTTAACGGTCTGACCGCTTTTGTTGTTGTTCTGCTGACCTTCACAATATATTATTATTATATTAGTATTTGGGGTATCATGCAATGTATATGGCATTTTTTCTGATGACATAGTATAGTATATGATGTGACATAATATTCTGTCCTAGTCCATATAACCATGGTAATGACCCTGAGTAGTGCTCCTCAGCACCTGAGCTGAGGTGATCCAGTACCCTATAAAAGCAGTGTATTTGTCTGTGTGCCACCCTTACAGCACTGGCGAAGGTCCTAAGAGGACTGAAACGTTTGCTTTTTTAAATCACTATGAGCACAGAGCAAAAGATGAGCATTATATAAAATAAAGAAAATATATTTTCTTAAAGTCTGTCTAAGTGAGTTTTCCTTAATTTTTATGCAGTGAGCGAGTCTCCCTCTGCCAGTTGTCCTAGTCCATATAGAATGTACAATTATAAAGTCAACTAATGCACCCATACAGAGTCACTTTCATGTGTAAAATACTGCCACATCTACAGTGTGTGAAAACCTGAAGGTAAACTGTGGAATAGGTCCATGTTAAAGTTCTGGAGTTGTCGGCTGCATTGGCAGCTAGCCTTTCCAAGGTTAAGCTGTTCTACACATTATGTTGTTGTGTTTATGACAGTAAAATATAGAAAAGAATTTTCAAACAGCTGCAGGAACAATTATCCTTCATCAAACGATGAAGGGCAGCCGCTGCACAAGGTTGTGGGCATAACAGAGCTATGCATCATTATTAGACAATTAATTACTCTGTCATCAGCGGCACCACCACTGTTCTACTGGGATTCAGTCACAGATGTTTCAAACTCGGCTTTGACACTGCTATTCATAACAGAGGAGGGACAGGATCCTATTTCAGGGTTCTACTAAACTTTCACCACTTTGTCCAGAGTTTGTCTGATTTACTTGTACTCTTGGTTAGTTTGGAGATTTTGAAGGATGTCAGGAAAGCCCAGGAATAGCGTAGGGGCAGGCCGCTGGGACAGGCTGTTGTTTACAGACACTGACAGGGATGAAGGACCTCTGTGCTCCTGTGCTGGGCTCGGGGCCTCAGGGGTGTGCTAGCACATTGCCTCTGTTGCTGTTCTGGACCTAGCCACAAACACACACTGTACAATACATTCACTTGCACTCTATCTGTCTTTCTCTCTCTGTGTCTTTCTCTTGGCTGCACACCTCTCTCTCTCGCTCGCTCGCTCACACACACACACACACACACACACACACACACACACACACACACACACACACACACACACACACACACACACACACACACACACACACACACACACACACACACACACACACACACACACACACACACACACACACACACACACACACACACACACACTTTCTGCAATAAAGACTGCAATAATACAGTTGTTGATGTTTAGTGTTGAAATAAATTAAATGCTCAGCATACAACTATGTGATTAATGGTTGTTTTCCCCACACTGATGCCGACTCAGTGTTCCTCAGTGTTCCTTTCATCCATTTGTAACTGAGTGTACAAAATGTCCATTTGGTTTGGTTTGGATTTTACTGTGTAGGTTGTTCTGTGACATCATTCCATGCACATGTTACAACAAACAAAAAGTTCATTAGTGTGTTGATACTTTAAATGATTTGGTAATTAGTTTAAGTGACTTAGTTGACCTTAACATTAAGGTCACGCTAGGGTAAGGGTAGGGTGACGTGATGTAAGCACCTCCAGGATGTCACTTCTGCACTCTGGCCAATTGCGGTCCCTTAAATGATGATGGCATTAAAAACAATTAAATAGCCACAGTCCAGTATTGACATATTCTGTTTAATATTGTGTCATCTCTTAAAATACAGTCTTTTCTGAGGTAGACCATTACAGTTCAAGAACATTATCTTTTTTTTTAACAGACATCAAAAAAGACATGAAATAAATATTTTCATGTACAATGTCGCAAAAATGAGGTAGAAATGGTTACAGAAAATGTACAAGAACCAAGAACAAAATTACCGTGATAAGAGATCAAAAGAGCTAACAAAAGCCCATTTTGTTGGACAAACTGTTTTGTTTTTGATAACACTGACCAATAATGTTTGTATGTTTGACACTACCATACCTCGAATGATTTTTATTTCATCTCTGTAATTACGTGTGAATAATGCGCTATAACTGTCACCCTTGGGTGTTATAATGGATTAAATTATTTAGTCTCTTGCTAATACTTTTCATAATTCTAAAACCCACAGATAGATATCTTTCACTTTAAAAATGTTTCAAAAATAGCTAAAATAGCAGATCTGCAGGCTCGCAGTTCGGCTATTTTCACTACTTATGCACGACATGAAGTAGGGCAAGTAGAAATGTAAAAGTAGAAATATGGTGATACGAGGTTTCTGCCTGATGGCAATGATATGAACCTTATCTTATGAGTGGCTGCTTGAGGCTTGGGAGGTGGGGGTTGTCCTGTAATTTGTATTATGTGTTCAGTTTCTTAGACAGTGATCAATATGCACAGCGGGGGTCACTCTGATTGATCTGGCTTTATGGCATGACTGAAGCCACCAGCTGTAGAGGGGAAGGCTGATTGGTGATATAAGGTTGCCGGACATCAATCAAGACCTTGGCCACTCCGGGAGGACTGAGTACGGGGAAGGGGTGGGTATGGGTGTCGGGGGGGGGGGGGGTTGGGTGTGTTAGGGAGGACGAACGGACCACATGGCTGCCGGGGCTAGGGGCTGGGGCCAATCCAATCTAATGAGACCGACTGGGGTACACAAAGAGGGAAGAGGAGGGAAAAGAAACATGGGGGAGGCGAGAGGGAAATATTACATCATTCTTTGTGTACCTCCTCGGGACCATGGCAACAGTCAAATAAGCATGACCTCAATATACCTGCAGTGGAATGACCACGTTTTTCCAGCTTGTTAAAATTGGCCGGAAAAGAGGGCTTTCTCTGGATTGTCGACATGTTGGGTTTATCTGCAATATGGACGCATTAGTAGCAATCAGTGTTTGAAATGTATGATTACATCAGTGGTTCTCAAACATTCTCATGTCAAGGACCCCCAAATTGATATGTATTTGTCTGCGGACTTCCATGTAAAAAGAGTTTGTGCCAGGAAATGACCCCATAAGAGAATATTTGTATTGTTAAAATGTTTAAAATACCAAAATCTTTCATGAAAAAAAAAGCAGCTCTATATGCTCATGATGCGTTGAGCTTGTAGATTGGCTATTTTCAAATAGCCAAAGCATAAAATTGGGTTAACATGGTTAAACTGATTTTGATACTATATTAAATAATTTTGCTGGGAGAAATACAGTATAATGACTCACTGTTCCAGTCTTATGTATTTATTTATTTATGTAACTTTTTCATTTCTTTTTTACTTTAAGTCTGAATATTTATTTTGTGCTCTGGTGTCAAGTGTGACCGTGTGCATATGGGTGATTTTGTGTATTTTATTTACATTTTAAAATGACAATTTCGCAGCTGTGAAAATATAAACACATGCATGTATGGCAGTATGTAAACACGTGATACGATGGAGACGCATCAGCAGTTTGTCCAACAAAGAAGGGGGGGATTTTTTTTCCTGTACTCTACATAACGTTTCATGAAGACATCCATCACTCCACCAAAAATCTACATAAAAAATAAAGGAGAAAAGAAAAGAAAAGAAAGAACATATTTATATATTCATATATAATAAAAACATGGATTTATGGCATCAAATATCCTTTGAAATACCTGAATTACATTCAATGTTACTCTTTGTAGCATTTTCAAGTTTCTCTCCCGAGGTAAAAGCACAGCTGCAGTGGGTATTACAAGACTGTGTCAGGTCTCTCCTGCCACTCTCCTGCTTAATTTATACTCGGTCGTACAACCGTGTCGAGTGCCGAAATAGCTGATGTACAAGCTCACAACGCATTAAGAAGCGACGCGTTGTGAGCTTGTAGACTGCCTATTTTCGGCATGCGACTCCAGCATACAACAAAGTATAAATCATGCTTCCGTCTCACTCGGCACCGCTCTACTAAGACCCTAGGATTACATACATTCTTTATTTCTTATTTCTGAGGTAAAGAAATTCTTCCTGAGCAATTCAAACAAGACTACATACTAAAAAATTAAAAGTAGTAAGTGAAAGAGAAAGCAGACATACTGTTGGAGAAGCCTGTTGTGTGGGTGGGTAAGGGCTGTAGGCTATTTGGGAGTTCTCAGGAAAACTGCACTCAATGAGGAATGTGAGATAGACAACAAAAAAAGAAACTTTGGTGGAGATTATGCACAGTAACACAAAATAATACTGTCATCTTTCGTGTGCATAGTACCGTTTTGTGTGTGAGTATAGTACCATTAGTAGATTATTTAGATACATAAAGTACTTTAACCAGAAACAGTGTGCAGTACAGTAGAAATACAAGGTGAACCCAGAACAGTTAATTCTTGGGAAGTGGCAAATATATGACATTTTCAGCCATGGAAAAGAGGAGATGCTTGCTTTGACAAAGAACACCCTCAAGACCAGATTTAAATGAATGTCATGATAAAATGGGCCGGCGTCTCCCCCCGCGTTTCCCCCGCGTTTCCGACACACTGCCTGTCGTTCAGGTGTGAGCGGGCCCCTAAAAATCCAGTGCAAACAAAGATTCACAATGCTTTGGTGAGATGCGTTCATAAGGTCTCGTGGTTCAGGCGAACATGGATTCTACTATTTTCTAGTGAAGGTGTAAAGGAAGAAAGTAACTACAGAGTGCAACATCAAGGTTTCTTGTCATATCTGCCACTCTTATGAACGTTGCCATGTTCCCTCCGTGGAGACACAACAAAGAACTTTGAACATCTGCCCAACAATCACACCGGACAAGGACTTTAGGCTGATGACCCACAACCCACAATGTAAATGGAGATCCAATGGCCTCTCCAAATTGGTTGTATGAAGATGGATCGTTAATTTACGAGTACCACCCAGTCCTTCCCTCACGGCCTTCCCCCAAAAGCACAACATTCATGCGACAGACAACACAACATAACTCTCCTGCCAAGGTGTTTTCAGCTTAAATCCCAAGTGTTTCCCTGAAGAGAGATCAGGAATTCAAAAATGTTGGGAGTGGGAGGAGAAGACAAGGATGCTGCTCAAATGGAAAAGCCGACCTCCACTGTTTATAATGAGAATGGATGCGGCACAATAACGCTCCATCGGAGAGGAGAGCCACAGGACAGGTCAACCTCCACAGTTGTGGAAGTGCTGATCCCATCAGTGAGTCCAGTTTGGAAGGAGCAGGTGACCCTTGTGGGGAAGTCCAGCCTTTTGTGGTAGACTCAATTCTTCTCAATTCACCACCAAGCATCTCTTTGAGAAGGATACGTGAGGATGTGTTTAAATGGCCAACAAAGCCCTCTGAAAACACACACCAACAGGGCAAGGTCACCAGTATTTATTTGACAAAGTGGATGCTGAAATCTAACCCTGCATGTTGATGGAATCCGTAAGGACAACAAACTACGTTGGCATAGTAGTGTCACTGTGAAGAGGGTTTCTGATACTGTGCTCAAGACATTCTATGTCTTGTTGAGCACATACATTTTGGAGGGCAAGATGATTATGGCGGATGACACCAAAGTTCATCCGCTAAAGATTACTGCCGGAGTTGGAACCTTGAAGGGAAAAGAGCAGGTTTTAAGCTTCTGAAGGCCATGCCCAAAGAAGACTATGATGATGCTTTCACAAACACTTCCATGTTCACTAATCAGCAGTTCCCCGCCACCTTATCGTTCATGAAGTCAGGCGACAAGTTTGTGTTGTGACCTCGGGGACAGCAGGCTTCCCTATGGTAAAGACCCCTCAGTGTCACCACATCACTGAAACTATTTTGGGCTCTGTCAACAGGATTAATGATGACCAGTTCATTTATCAACTTCAAAAACGACTGAAGAAAAGCAGGGCTAATGTCCACCTTAATAGACGATCTGTAAAGGACATCACCCGATCAGTGAAAGTGAGTCGTAATGCAGAAAGCAATTCCTTCCTGGTCGGGGAGACGAGACCAGATTCAGCGTCGCTTGAAAGCGGAGAAGAGGGGGTTTTTACTTTGAGGAGGACTGATTTTTTTGTTTTGTTTTCTTGTTTACGTGTCCAAATAAAGACTTTTTTTGTAATCTGAGAAAAGAAAAAGTCATTTGTTGTTTTGTTTTTTCCAGTACAATGACAACTGAATATACACTAACTTCTATGATTTGGTGAGAAGCTATGAGGATTATGTCTATTATTACTCATGATAGAAGACCTTGTTGCTTTGAAAAAATACAATGCCGGCCTGTTGCTGATTATACATGTATTTGGTCAAAATAAATTTACATTTTGTTGCTCCAAGCCCTTTATATGATCAGTGACAATAAAGATGGCCAAATCAAACTAGGATACCAGTAGTGGATTGGCAATAAATAGGATCCTGAGAGTAGCAGTCAAAGGGGGGATTTCCCAAACCCTGATTATCCATAATCTTGGACCACGTCACCTAGCAACAAATAACTGATTGTGTCCTGGACCAAGGATCGCTGAAAGCACCCAAATAATGGTCTAGTTTTCCCATTGGCCAAACATTTAACACACTGCCCAACTCAACAAGGCCTATTCATCTTTTTTTTCTCTCTCTTTCTCTCTCTTTGGGAAAAAATAAAATATTGTTTATATTCATTAGCAAAAGCAAAAACAGCACAAAAACAGCAAAAGCTGCATAATAGGTAATTACAAAACAACAACAAAACATTCCCAAGGCTTGTCATGTCAAAGCAAAAACAGGGTCATCGGGCAGTCCCAGTACAGTGACCGGCAGCTGCCTCAGTGGCTATACACCTTGCTCCACTCTATACAAGTGTCCAGTTCTTTTGAGGTGGCATGTGGACGCACCTTGCAGAAGGCGTTCTCAAAGTCTGTGAAGGCAGGGGGTGTGGAGGGTGTGGGCAGGCCATGCATGGCCCCTGCAGAGGATGAGGCAGAGGAAAGAGCCTGCTGACTGAGCTGCAACAGCTCCCACACAGAGAAGCCCTCACTGCGCTGCAACACAGCGTTCAGCTCCCTTTCGCTCATGCTCCACCCTTGGGGTGCCAGCGCCTGCAGCAGCACTTGTCTGCGCATGGCCACATCTGGCAGGCCAACGTGGTAGCGCTTGGCGAAGCTGCGGTGTACCGCGTCCTGCAGCAGGTCAGGCCTGCCCGTCGCGCACACCAGGATGACCGGCCCTGCCTGGGCCTTCTCTAGGGTGGCCAGAAGTGTCTGCCTCAGCCCTTCCTCTTCCATAGCCTCCAGCTGGCTGAGCAGCACCACCGAGGGTTGGCGGGCCCCTGCCACTTGCAACAGAGCCCCCAGGACCTGCTCCGCCTCTCCCTTCCCTTTTGAGGCCAGCATGGCCCCACTGAGCCGGTAGAAGGAAGCCCCCAGCTGTGAAGCCAACGAACGAGCCAGCGTGGTCTTACCTCCTCCCCGGGGGCCAAACAGCAGGACGGTTCTGGGTGGCCGAACTGCTGGGCTGGGCCTCAATACGGGCCACAGCAGGTCCTCCTCCAGTGCTGCCTTGACATGGGTGAGTCCAGCCAGCTCCCCCCACCCCAGAGCGGGGCTGCAGTCCAACAGGTCCCCATTGACAAAGTCCAGGAGTCTGGGATCTGGGCTCTTCACGGTCTCCCCAGTCTGGCCACATCGTTTGTGGGCCTGGGAGCGGTGCTGCTGTTGTTGGGAGAATCCCTGCTTCCCTGATCCATTCTCCCCCGTCAGGCCCGCAGGGGGGCTGTACTCTCCTGCCACCCCATACTGAGGAGACACCAGGGGTTGAGAGGAGGCCTTACTGGACTTGAAGTTCTGAGGATCTGCGCCGCTTGTGCTAAAACCGTTTCCCCGGCACTCTCCTTTATCATTCACACTGTAGGGTGAGTCTCCCCCAGCCTTCATGGAGTCATAGCCATACTTCCTGTAGCGAGAGCCGTCCCCTCCCTCATCCTCCTCCAGACTCATCTCAAAGGCTTTTCTCTTTAATGTCCCTCCGGATTCGGTGCCAAGGTTGGCCGTCTGGTAGCTGTAACTTCCTCCCACCACCGTAGGTCTTGAGGGCAGGGGAGTCGGGACTGCCAGGCCAGAGGGAAGATAAGCTGCTGTTGGGTGGCTATAGCTAGGGGCAAGGCTGGTTTGGAGGGGGTAGGTGCTGGGGGGGTAGTTGTAGACAGGTGTGGTAGGGCTGTAGCTGGACACCAGGGTCGGGGTGGGCTGGAGAGTGTGGAGGGAGGCAGGGGGAAGTGCTGCAGGGGGCTGGGGACAGTACCCTGAGGAGAGGTAGGTGCCATTGTAGGTTGGGGGATAGTCGCCAGAGTGTGATCCACTGCAGGAGCTGCTGCCACTGTAGCCAGAGTCTGAGAGGTTGCTGTTTACCACCGACACACTGCTGGCCCCCGGAGGGCCTGCCGACGTGGCCACAATAGCCTTGGAGCCCGAGAGGCTATCATGGCCCCCAGGGGTCCCCAAGGGATAGGAGCCATCAGTGCTGTGAGTCAGCGGCCAGGGATCCAGCTCGGTCTTTTGGCCATTGAGGCCCCCGAAGGGCCCCGGTTCAGGGTAGACGCCCACGGTGGGCGGCCGGTCGTACGGCGAGTCCAGCACGCCAGCGTACTTCTCAGCATAGCGCTTCAGCAGGTTGGAGGCTGTGAGGGCGGAGATGTCGTCATTTGCCCAGGCGTAGCTGTTGGAGCCGCGGTTGCGGCCAGCGTAGAGCTCCGACTTGTGGGCCGGAGAAGAGGTGGTCGAGGACACGTCCAGGTGCTGCTCAGGCCACTGGCTGAGGGACTGGGCATGCTCCGGATTCCAGTGCATCTTATAAAGGCCTGGAGACAGAAACAAAGGGGAGACAGGTCATTTATTAAATGTTTTCTTTTATTACATTTTTTTCCATTTTCACCAAAAATAAAAAAAGATTATGAAAAAAATTATGAAAACAGTGATTGAAAAAATTCTCCTCACGCATTAGAAGGACAAAATCAGTCACCAGAACCAGGACAGGTGTTTTCAATGAATCTAACATGGTTAAAATGGAGTTTGAAGTTACAATGGGTTTGTATAGGAAGAGGGCGTATCAGATAAAATGTATATCAAATGTCTAAATGCTGAATCAAACAACTTCTGGGGTCTGGGGTGCTCACAAAAGCCTGATTAGACATTAAAATGACCCCAAACATGTTTTGATTTAGATACTGGAAATAGGATAAAATTGGCAAGGGCTCATCATACATGTTTTCACACTAGTGTGTATTCGTCGGTGGAATGTCAAGTGCGCAGTAAATACACCTGTAAGACTCCATGTGGGTCCATTTTTACACTGTCACTGATGAACACTGAGGATTTTGCAACATGATCGCATGCCCCACCTCTTCTCACAGCCAGTCAGAAGAAAAGAGGCTTTCACATGTTTGGAAAAGATTGTGTTTTAGTGTTACCGTCATGCCTGGTAGCAGAAGGAGCTAGAATTACCCAATGAGGGAGAGGGAGGGAGAAGGAAAGAAAGAGAAAGAAAGAGAGAGATTGGAGATTACATGTGTTGTCTTGTAGTTTCCCAGCTTGTGTTGGAGAGTTGTGATAAGGCCCCACTATCCCCTGCACCACTAGCATCTGCAGGTCTCCCAGAGGACCTATTGTTATCTCTCCCTGCATGTTGCTCTGAATGCCTGCCCCCCTCCCCAACCACCACCCACCCGCCCACCGCACACCAGAGCTCCAAAAAGGCCCAGCTCCCCCTGTCCGGCTGGACAGAGGGAGGGCGGGACAGGGGGGGTGGCGGCGAGGGGAAGAGTGTGTGTGTGTGTGTGTGTGTGGACAGTGGTGTGGAGAGAGTGGAAAGAGAAAGGGGGGTGGGGTTGGGATGGGAATTGCAGCATAGTGTGCTATTCATCAGCATGGTCTCCCATGGAACATTGGGAGAGTGGAATGCCTGTTCCCCTGGCTGACTCCACCACTGGCTGAGGTCTGATTGATCATGGCCGGTCCACACAGAACACACACACACACACACACACACACACACACACACACACACACACACACACACACACACACACACACACACACACACACACACACACACACACACACACACACACACACACACACACACACACACACACACACACACACACACACACACACACACAGTACAGAAAAGAGTTCCATGGAGGAGTGCAATGGAAACAGAGTTTTGAATTGATATGTTTTTCATCCCGGTTGAGACGATAACCAAAAAGAGGTTGTTTCTTCCCTAGTGAAGCTTTTAACAGAAATATTCTGAATCCATATTGTGTGACGCTGTTATACATTAGATTATATGTTAGACAACTGCACTTTTTTTCCAAAAAAGGTCAACAAATTCACACTGTTCGAGTGGGCGCTTTTACATGTAGAACTAGTACTAGTACGATTAAATCCATATACAAATCACTACACATGAACTCAAATGATGATGGCTACAGAATCAGCCATTTCATGAAGTCTAGGGCCACCGCTTGCTGGGGCATTAGCTTGACATTCCAAGCATAACTTGGCATTATTGAACTGTCACAGTGTAGCCTGAGGTGAGCAGCACTCCAGGCAGAAATGGAGAGGTAAAAGGAATAAAGCAAAAGCCGTCATTACTGGTCTGCCTGCCTTGCCTTCGGTGGATGCCTGATGATTCATTATTCATAGCTCTGTCTGTTTGTGTGGAGCCGCTTCTGTTATTGCCATTTAAATCAAAGCTAGATAACCACTACCACCGATTCTGCTCTGCTTTCACTCTCACTGTGGCTCTCTCCTAAACTTTGTCCTCTTTCTTTACAAACCTCCCCATGTGTGTTTTCAGATTACGCCTGTTATTTATTCTGTCAGATGAGACTCAGCAGACCAGATGGCCATTGGATTATCATGTCCTTCATATTCAAATCCACTGCCTTAAGTTCCCAGTGACCAAACCAGTTCAAGTAGATCTCTAAGCTTTGGCTAACCCACACACAAACCCACCACAACGGGGAATGAAACAACGCTCTTCTAGGACTCTGCTCACTTGTTTTTTTATTATTTTTTTATGAACACACTGAAGACATTGGCTTCTTCTCCACACCCAGCTGACCACATATTTGTGTGGTTTGACTCGCGGGTCATTGTCCAGGCTGCAGAAACCGTATATGTCCTGCAGGCCCTTCCCATCTGCAGTCCAACCAGTTTGTGAGCAGGCCCAATAATGGGGCCTGTGTGTGACAGAGATGGATGGGAGCCCAGGGGAGCTCATAAAACCTGCAGCGGGGAGGGAGGGATGGAGGGAGGGAGGGCGGGGATAGAGTGGACAGCAGGCACTCCCGTTCCGTCCTCTCTAAGCGGACTGGGGCGGACATTAGAGGGCTCTGCGAGGCGGGCTAACTGCTGTCCACTTCATCATCAGAGTAGCAGCAATACAGAACGGTCCACTGCCCCAAACCCCCAAATCACAGCAGTGGCCAGCTGCCAAAATATAAAGGACCACGTCACCGCTTTCCTGCGCAAAATCAAGAGAGAGAAATCAAGTAATTTCCTCTGAGCACACTAGTATGTACTAGTCTTTAAAAACATTTGCCTTATATTTCAGAACTCTGAACTCTGTGTCATCCCTGTTGGACGGAACCTCCTATATATATATATATATATATATATATATATATATATATATATATATATATATATATATATATATATATATATATATATATATATATATATATATATATACTTCATAAATCAGAGCTTTTGGTCACATGTTTTGTCTCTGCAGGTTTTACAAATCATTTAAAGATAAAAATCTTATACAATTTTTTTATAATATATGTTTTTGGACATGCATGGTATTCCACCCGACGGTGATGTTATGTAGCCAATAGATTTGTTCACACAAACCTATTGGCGTTTGTGTGTTTATGTGAGCAAACAAAATTGTGTGTGTGAACAAATTGTGTGTGTGTGTGTGTATGTATATGTGTGCGTGTGTGTATGTTCATCTTTACACTCAAGAATTAAATGAACACTCCGGTTTTTACTGTGTGTACATAGCAGGGTTGCACTGCAGTTGAGCTCTTTTCTTGTAATTAGATCGTGCCCTCTGCAGGATTGCGGTTTGTAGAGCATCAGTGCTAGCATCAGTGCTCCACAATAAATTGAGCAAGCTCTAATCTACACCACTACTTAAATCAGAGCTGCCATGCAGATTAATTTACTTGAGGCACAGTAAGAGAGCTAAGATTAGAATCAGAAAATCCGGAAAATGTGTCCGTACTGTGAGTAGTGTTGTAACAATAATCTTAACTGTAATATATGATTCAATACGAATATTTGGCTACACTACATACTGTAATATACACTATAATGTTGTGAATTACTGTGCATATTATATAATACAAGATTTTACGGTAAGAAATTACGGTAAGTAAAAAATGATATAAGTATGTGCGTTGGGCAAGGTTAAAGACTACTTTGTTAAGATGAGAAATTGATGAACGGATGTTTCTTCTGTAGAGAACTATGATAGTGATCTATGAGTTTTGCTGCCCTGTTGTGTGTAACCATATTATGGCTTTAACTCACATTGCAATGCATTTTTCAGTTCCGTAAGGAAAACATTTCTCTCACAGTATCTAGCTGCACACTCTGAGTACAGCAGCTTTCAGACATTGCAGCCAACTATATTAACCAAACCATATTCATAACAACAAAGGATTATTATGGTTAAAAGCTCACATTTAACACATCCACCGCCAGAGGTTAATCTCATAATGTACTCACCAGTGCCAAGGTGTTTTTGTTGTTTTTTTGTTTTTTTCATGTCGCCATAGATCTTGTTAAAATCCTTAAGATTGAGCCGTGAACGGTCTGTTTACATCCGCGAGATCTCCTTGTATCTCCCAGTGAAAACCACGTGTCAAACGGGGCATCCATGTTTGAGTTAGAGCGGATTACGTTAAACAGTGAAATGCGAGGAGAAAAAACTACAGGAAGAGAATTGAGTTTCAGTTTCGTCTGTAGAATGGGAGCGGGCGTGATCGTCGAAACCGGATCCCAAATAATTCTATTTCCTGTCATCAAACCGGAAACGGAAGTGGATCAAAAAAAATTCCGAAAGTGCACCCGGACCGCGCATGCGCGAAAAGACCGCAGCCCGTAGGACTACGGGCTCGGCGCTTAACCGTTGGATTTAACGGCCCGTAGAACTACGGGCCCGGCGGTAAAGGTGTTGTTAATAAGAAATGGTCTAGGACAGACGCACATTATGAAATGGATTCTAATTTCTATCCTCACTCAGACAATTATTTTGGAAGCTTTTATTGCTGTCCTCATTATGAGGAGAGCTCTGCATTGTGACGCAAGGGGCTGAGAGTATTTAATGATTTCATATTTCATGTATTGTTGAACTAGCAGTAAGTGCAACATAAATTGGCTGTGATCATCAACTTTCTATGCAAAGATGTGAGGAGGTTGGTCTGCAACATCAACCACCAAATGCAGACCTTGGCTGTCTGCAGGGGCGATGATAAGAAAACTACTATGTGTGCACACGAGATTTTCTTATTTGTGTGTGTGTGTGTTCCCTTGGCCCCACGAGAGACAGATGTTCCTCTACTGACCGCCTTACTGTCTGTGAGGCCATTGTAGTGCATGGCCGTCCAGCAGACGTGTGCGGCTCGGACAATCGCGTTGGCCCTGAGACAAAGCCTGAAGGATCCTATTGTCAGGAGCCTGCCTAATTATGGAAATCTTATTAATCTATTCAGGAGCCGTCCACTGACAGCTTTTGTGCTGGCCTGGGATTTATTGAGGGATCTGTGCGAGCTGCATCCTATTGTAGGAAAGCGTGATGAAGACAGTGGCTCTCCTCAACAGAAATAGGATTTGCTTTCGGGAGGCCCCCTGGGGGGAGTGTGTTAACGTCTGTTGGCCAGTTTTGGCGATCAGCTGGTCCGGATATTTCTCACTTCCGAAAGTTGCCCAGTCAACTCGGGTTGACTGAGTGAAACTGCAGCAGCTTCGAACCCACGCATGAGAGGCCCGTTATACTTCGTTGCGCGCCGGTGTCGAAAAATAGCCGATCTACAAGCTCACAACGCGTCGCACTGCGACGCATTGTGAGCTTGTAGATCTGCTATTTTCGTGTGTGCAACCAAGCATGAATCACCCTGAAGAGCCGGCCGTTCTCTAGGTCGTGTTGTGGTTTTCCTGTGAGGGGTAGCACTGGGTGAGCTGAAATGTGAGCTTGGCAGGAAGCCCAGAGCCTGGAGTACTCCGGTGCTGTTTCACAATTCCCCTGGGAATCCTCTCCCCTTCTCCCTTCCTGGCACATTTGTTTTCCCTGCCCTGAGGAACAAAAACGGACACGGATGCAACAAGCCTATTGGGATGGTGCACTGTTAAACTGTGCCGATTGTGGAGAGGCCGCTTGTAAACAAAAGCGGCCGGCGTGGATCAATCCAATCAGGGCTCTATTTAGGGTTGAGCTCTACTCCACCATCTACCGACCACAGTAAACCATTTCCACCTTCCCTTCCTCCGTCCATCTCTTGGTCCAGCGCCACACTTATACAACCTATAGATCTATAAATGTGTATATATTTGTGGCTGGATTCTTATGAAATACTTGTAACCAAAGGGGCATTTTGATGTGATGTGTAAGGGGCTCAATTAGCTGACCTACTTCACACTTTGATGTGCTCGTCACCTTTCTAAAATTACACAGTGCAAATCTTAAAACAGAGCAGGAATTGCCTGCAAAAATTAACAGCTCATGACGGGAATGTGTCTTTGGCTGTCTACAACAAAGATTATTAAAAAGAAACTCGTTATTTCTATTCTAAGAAATGTGTGGAAACACAGTTCAGAGTTGTGCTCTCTGGTATTACTATTAGTTGGCCCCCAAAAAAACCTCTTAAACAGAGGGTAACTAAAACCAGCTACTTGCATCATTACCCTGTTTTGAAATGAACCGATGACCTACAATTAAAAAACGTCAAGCTGCCAATCCATCAAACAGATACCATGAAACCTTGAATTTAACCTCCAAAAAAATGGTTTAGCTGAAGACAAGTTGCAGAGAAGCCCATACCATAAATATGGTTTCATATGTATTTTTGAAAATGTACACGTTTTGGGGCAAAACATAATGGGAGAAAATATATTTTGGTATCTAAATCAATAAAAATCTATATTGAGAAGATATATCTCTCTAATGTCAAAAATACATATGCATTTTTGGAATACATGAAAAACCCACAGTGCTGTAGGTGAAATATAAGAGAGTAAAAAGGCTTTTAAGGATGCTGCTCGGGGTGGTGTAGCTGGTATGACTGGAATCCAATTGAAACATTTCAGCCATGTTAAAACGCTCCTTGATGGAAGGAATGCAGCCCAGTCATGATACAAAACACACAGGCATACACAATGGATAATGCCAGAAGGAGAAAGATAGAAGGGAAGATTGTGGCAGACACTGATAAACCACAAGCTGACAACTCAAAGAAAACCCAACAACTATTTAGAACAAAGAATAATTTGAAAAGAGAATAGCAACATGTATCCAGAGTCAGACTCAGATTTTGTTATCAAAGAGAGATCTCTTGATTTGTCTTTGAGTCCCGAAGCCCCTTAAGTCCTCTGTTCTACAGTCCGCTATGATTTATGGCACTAATATAAAACAGGGCATTCTCACTAGGATGTGGTCATCCTGCTGCTGCACACTACCTGGGCTGTCATAAAAACACCAATCTGAGAGGCCACCACATTTCACAGCAAGGCAGGATGAGACGTTTGGGAAGATTGTCTACAGAGTCTCAAGCCTAATTTATGCTCTGTCGCACGACGGTGTCGCGCACTGAAAATAGCAGACCTTTAGACCTACAAGCTCACAATGCGTCACATTCCAGACACATTGTGAGCTTGTTGGTCTTCTATTTTCGGCGCGACCCGATCATGCGACAAAAGTATGAATCAGGCTTCACTCATCTGGAGCCTCACTTGCTATTCATTGGAAATAAACATTCAAAATATATCTATATATATATCCAGCTCCTTTTATAGGATATATACCAAAACATACTACATGCTTTTAATTCCTGATGTATAGAACAGAATAAATGTTGTGATTGTGCATTAGCACATTTTTTGTTTGGTTAATTACATAATGGCATGTTTTGTGAGATAAGCTATTATCCCACCCACACATATCCTCTCCTATGGGGTGGGGTAAGGCCAGAAAGCTGTTAAGCCAAGTGTGAGGTCATTTCATAAGACCCTTCCCAAATGTCCATTAGCTTGGGGGATGAAGCCAACGCCGGACAACAGGCATCATAATTTATCTGCCATGCATAATTGGGCATTGCTGGGGAAAATTATTATAAATCTATGCATTAGTCACAGGGCTGCTATCAATCAAAAGAAACACAATCCCCCCCACTCACACTCTGTCCCCCACTCTGGGTCATCTGCTCCCTCTTTCATGGCCCTAAAAAGATGTAATAACAGAAGAGTGCAGGAGCCCTGTTGGAGTTTTCACACCTGCTGCCCAGAGCACCAGCAGACACAGTTCTTTTCAAACAGACCTTACTGGCCCACTCCCTGGAGGAAGGAGCCTATCTCCTGCAATGGCACTGAGGGATGTCCCCCCCGACCCCCCCCCCCCCACAAATATCTCTCTGTCTCTATCTCTCTCTCTTACTTTCTTTGAGCTCTGTACTTCTGCATCAGTTTTGCTCATTCTGTTTTGTTTTGTTGCGTTTCATCTCTCATTTGTGACAGTAGAGAGTTATTTGTTTTGTTTTGCCAAATTGCACGGCTGAAAAGGCTCTATCAAAATTCACACAACTTGATGACAATGTGCTGAAAATACATTGATGTGTGTAATGCAGAAGTACTGTGCAAGCAAGTGGAATGATAACATCTCATTGTCCTCTCCCGTTAAAATACACAGTTCATAAAATTGCTCATTAAAAACCCATTAAACACTGAAAACAAAGTTTATTGGCCAAAATTAAACTCTAATGGGAAAGCCATCAATATATTACAGTCTAATGAATATTCAGTGCTTCGTTAAAAGTTGTTGTTTTGCAGATGGGGGCAGAGGGAATCAGTAGCCAAACTACTTGGTGGCATTTGTTAAACATTGATTAATTGACAAACGTGTTTGGAATTGCTAATGATAGCCCAGTAAAAAAGAGAAGAAAAAAGAAAGCCCCATCTTGGAGATGTCACTCTCCTCTCGGGAGTTTCTGCACTCTCTAAAACCAGAAACTCTCCGGAATAAATTGCGAGATGCATCACTTCATGCTTGTAATTTTAGAAACAACTCCCCCACCCCCTCACACCGACTAACGCACATCCACAAATGGCAGGAGTCCGTCCACCCCCACCTCCCCTTTAAGAAAAACAGGGTCCCTATTTTCTCTGGCTGCAGGCTGGCTTTAGGTCATTGTGTCCACTAATATATCAAAGAACAGCTGTCCTAAGGCTCTGTGATGACCAATCACCCGCTCCATCTGTCTCACTCACCCGATCTCTGCTCTATCTCCCCCTCTTCAGCTTCATCCTTCTTTTTTCTGTTCATCTCCTTCCCCCCCTCCCTCAAAATCTTCCATTCCCAGTGAGCATGTTGCATTCCCTGCTTTCCGTTCAAATCCCATGGCCCCTCTTGCTCTTGTGTCTTACACTCTGCCCCTCTGAGCACATGGACAGCTCGGGGATTTGTAGCTTTCCGTTATGCCTGATTTGCACTTGGCTGCGTGCCAGGTCGTGTACTGAAAATAGCGGATCTACAAGATCACAGCGTGTCGCAGCGCAACACGTTGTGAGCATGGTAGATTTGCTATTTTCGATGCACAACACCGGCGCGCAACTAAGTATAAATCAGCCTTTAGTACGCACACACACATACGTTAGACAAAGCTCAATACATTCTATGGCCACAGTTCCTTTTGTAGCTGTGCGTTTTATGAGCGCCCTTGCGTTACAAATGGCTAATGACATAGCGATTAAGGCGCGTTATTTCTCAAGTGTGGTCATTTACTAATTAGCTGCGCTGCTGCGAACGATGTGGATCATTGTTGGGCTCTGAATTCTGCTGGCTCAGGAATCCAGTGGAGGGTGGCTATCCAAATGAGCTTCACCACCCTGCTTCTTAATTGGGCCCTTAACGGGGGGCCGAGGTTTCCTTAATGAGCTGATGAACCCGTGGAGAGAGAGTGATGGGCAACAGCCTTACAGGTCTCTGGGTCCCTAACCTCCATCTCTGTGGACACACTCACATGCAAACACACATATATACACACACGCACACGCGCACACACACACACACACACACACACACACACACACACACACACACACACACGCTTTGTCTTACACACAGCAAAATTCTCAGCGCTAATTTAACACTGCGATTTAAAAAATGCACCCTAAATGGTACATCTTTACACTCTAAGAGTTTTTATTTATTTTGCAGTGTATGTGAAGACACGCACGCGCACACGCACAGACGCACACACGCACACACACACAGGGGGCTAATTAGAGCCCATTCACAGTCTGCACTAATGATCCGGGCTCTTATTCACACACACACTTCAGCAGTCTCTGTGTTTACTCAAGGGCCTCACAGACCCCTCCATTGCACCACTAACACCACTCTGCCTGGTGTAGAGAGAGAATAGATGCTGGGGCAGCCCTCCAACCTGGCCCTTCAGGGGCCACGATGAGACCCACTCTTACATTCTACGTTCTGAGAACAGCCCCATGACTTAGTCAACTCATTCAGAGATAGAGCGAGAGAGAGAAAGAGAGAGAGAGAGAGAGACGCACACACACACACACACACACACACACACACACACACACACACACACACACAAACACACACACACACACACAAACAGAGAAACTGAAAGAGAAAGAGAGAGTGAAAGAGAAGAGAGAGAGGGGTCACTCAGAGGAGAGCTATAAAAACTGCCAGATCTGGGCTGCGGAGATGCTGTGTGTGTGTGTGTGTGTGTGTGTGTGTGTGTGTGTGTGTGTGTGTGTGTGTGTGTGTGTGTGTGTGTGTGTGTGTGTGTGTGTGTGTGTGTGTGTGTGTGCACACGCACGTGTTGCGTGTTGCGTGTTACGTGTGTGTGTTGGTTTTAAAAGAAAAGGTATCGCTCCACCAGCAGGGGCCCCACCAGCAACAAGAGTTAGGGCCCTCCTGGGTTGGCGGCCTGGGACTGATTTAAGAGTGCGTTTGAAGTGCAGATTACAGATTCTTTGCACCAAATCCCTCCAGGAGTATCCATGGCCCCTGGAATCTCTCTCAGGTTACTCCTCAGGTTTGGCCCCTAGCTGCTCACCCCAGCTTGAAGTCCCTTGGACAGGCCAGAGACCGGGGAGTACAGCCGGACACGTCCAGGAGGAAAACAGACGAACACACAGACTGCATTGTCTCAATGGGAAATCTAAGATAGTGTAGGACTTGGGTCTAAAAGAGTTAACGTGTGTGTGTGTCTTTGTGTGTGCGTAAATGTGCATGTGGGCGTGTTTGTGGGTGTGTGCCCGATGCATCCACATGCGTGTGTGCATGAGAACACATCTACATGCACCACAATGGGCCACAATGCCTATACTAGGAGTCAGAAGCAACGTTGATAGGGCAGGAATGCTCTGCATTCCCGCAAAGAGGATTCCAACAGGGAGGTGAGACTATTCGCATGTCCTGCACATATGCTAAGTCTGTCTTCGTTAGATTTGAGTCATGGCTGCAAACTGCAAGGAGAGACAGCGAGCGAGCGAGTGTCGCCGGGGGAGAACAGGGGTGTGTTTGTGTGTCACTGGTCTGAGAGTAAATACCTTGAGTACCTAACACTGCCATGTCCGTTCCTACGATCCCTCTGTCCACATATACTACACCACGCTATACACTGGCAGCCTGTTCCGACACTTTCCCAACACTGCTGCGGGACTACAGAACAGAGCCACACTATACACAGGAAAACATCAAGCCTATAGGCCACAGCAGAAGAAAACCATCATTGTGCATGCTAACCAAGGGAGTAAATCATAGACAAAAGGCTATAAGGAGAAAAAAAGAAATGTCCTGCATGGACAGAGCAGCAGTGTGCAGGCGCTGAAGGCATGCTAAGTATTCCTCCAGTAGTTTGCGACATTCTTGGATGTGCATGTCCACTCCAGATGTATGGGAGTGAGTGGTCAGCCAGTTTGGACTAGCAGGGTGCAGGGAACAGATGGAACTCCCAGTGAAACACGCCATGGTGGGAAGCAGCGCAAGAACGCATGCATGTTGCATTTATAACAATACCAACATCAATGGGGACATCATTTTACACTTGACAGAGATGTATGCCTGCATTACAGATTCAGGCATACAGTGTTGTATTAACAATAACGTGGCCATCAATAAAACATGCATTAACTTGCATTTGATGGAGGAGGGTGCCTGAATTACTGTACAGTCATGCATATATACGTTCCGTCTAAAATGCGTGATTGACTAATCATTTATTAGCTCGAGACAAACAAAATATCTTCATGATTGAAAGAGCTTTGCCATTAATGTATCCAAGAACGCCTTCTGAGAATACTCTATAAAATAACACATGAGGTCAACTACAGTACTAAGTGAACTGGCAACAATCCCAAATTCCAACCGTCTGATGAGAATTTGCGCAGCTTTATTGACTCGTCCAAGGACTCACAAACAAAGTGTTCTAGAACCTAAAACATCTGGTCATGCCTCTAGTCATGGCTGCTTTGTCCAGTTTGAATTCACACTCCCACACACACCCACGACAGGCATATAAATTAGATACAGCCCCCGCAGTACATTTTAGGATAATGAGGGACACAAAAAAACATATCCTCAGATTTATAGCATCCATTATTAAAGTAATACTTTTTAAATTGACCGTTCTGTTTGATTTCTCCCTCTTTTCTTGTAACTGTCATGCCAATAATGCTCCTTTGAGAAGAGTTAAAGAGACGGGGGAATAAAGAGAGCGCTCTTGAGGCCGAGGCAGCGGAGGCAGACCCATGCTGGCTGGGAAACAATGCTGTGTTGGAAGAGTCCCAGCACTGGGCTCAAATGAATCCTTGTAACAGAGGGAGGGGTTGAAGGGGACCTAAAACTGGACACGTCAGTTATTAGGTTGGTGTTGAAGGAAGACAGAGAGAGAGAGAGAGAATGACTGCAAAAAAGGAGGGAGGCAAAGGAGGAGGGGAAGGAAGGGGGGAGGAAGAGGATGGAAGCAACGAGCGTGGTGGACGGAGTTGTGCTGTTGGTGACATGAGACTGTCAGAACCCCAGGGTTTAGGCTGCTTAAGCCATCAGCCCT
The DNA here is from genome assembly GCF_963280865.1 of Gymnoscopelus braueri. Classification (NCBI taxonomy): domain Eukaryota; kingdom Metazoa; phylum Chordata; class Actinopteri; order Myctophiformes; family Myctophidae; genus Gymnoscopelus; species Gymnoscopelus braueri. Next base: position 14,548,966 of record NC_137614.1, read on the forward strand.
GCAACCTTCCTGCCTTCCCCCCCTCCTCCCTCTCTCTCTCTCCCTCCTCTCTTCCTTCCCTCTATCCATCTCTTCCGCCTCGTGATGAAACACTGAGACAAGGCCAGAGTCTACGGGCTTTAGTGTTGTCCACGATTGACGCTAGAAGAAAACCAGCATGGTTGTCCCGTTGACATACAGGAGCCAGCAAACCTCTTTGCACAGTTACACAGCAAAAAATAAATCATTATTTTTTACTGTGACCATCCATTTTTCTACTTTTCTTTCTTTTTTGTGTGTGCAAACTAAATAGTGCAAAGCGTTCACTCCCACTTTGGGAGAAAGTCATTGATTTTGCCAAAGTCCAAACCCAAGTCAAGTGGTACTCTCTGTGACAGTGACACGTGGTCAGAAGGTGCAGTGTACTCACTATAGGGGACAATGGGACTCAGCATTCTGTGGAGCTGGTTTTAGTTAGGGGGAGTGCTGTTGCTGTTCCGTGATAGCCAGCTAAGGTTAGCGTCTGTCCGGCTGTAGTCCATCACTGGCATGTGCCCCCACAGGCACCACAATAGTCAGCCCTGGGGGAGAGAGAGAGAGAGAGAGAGAGAGAGAGAGAGAGAGAGAGAGAGAGAGAGAGAGAGAGAGAAGAGAACCAGTTACAGGCTGCTGCACAATGTCTGGACAAACATTCACATGTCAACTAACCCTTTCACACATGCTCACACAGCAACACAGACCTAAACACACACATGCACGCACATACGAGCACATAAACACACACACACACACACACACACACACACACACACACACACACAAGAATTCACCCAAAGGGTATGATAGAATTACTGACCAGCCCGGGAAGACTATCAGCGTAACAAAAACAGGGTGAGCGCATGCAACTATGCACGCACACACACACACACACACACACACACGCACACGCACACGCACGCACACCCACAGAATGTCCCAAATTGAAGCACACAGGGGTATTCATTAGAGACAGGCATTAAGCTGATTGTGAAGCAGCAGCGTCCAGGCTCTAAAGAGGGCTTTCTAAATCTGCCTCACAAAAAAGCCCATGCATACCATGGCTCTGTGCACTGGGGCAATAAAGGCTGCATTCTTAGGACACCTAACACTGTTAGAGCCACATGAGCAAAATGATGAGGGGAAAAGTAATGTTTCCAATAATGATCAAGTTACACATTGTGGGGTGTTTGATATTTCAACAGAACTCTGTGTTTGTAAAGGAAAGCACTCTCTGTTGAATGTATAGGATATATCCACACAACTTTCTTTCCCAAGTTTTTTAAATAAGGTTTTATTTAATTTTGTATTTTTTTTTATTACATACAGTATATGTTTCCTTCAACTATCGAAGAGGGACAAAAACACAAGTCACATAAAAAATGTAGCAAGCGTTGTGTAGTAAATATAAAAGCACACAGACCATGAACAGATTAAATCCATTTTAATCCTTTCTATTGTATTATTCTAATATGAGGAAGCCTCTCTAGAGCAACCCCAGAACTATAAGACTGTCTGAATATGTAATGCATTTTTTTATATCAGTCAATAATGCAATGTTTCACAATACTGCAGATGTCAAAATGTAATTGTTTGCTCCAGGCTGGTGGTGGATCAGATTCCCTGACAACAATAAAGCAAATGCTGGAAGGAATGGCCTTTTAATTCTAACAAATAAATTATTTTCAGCAATAACACTTCATCTCTTTAAGATTATATCCATTTAAATGAATAGATGGGACTACATATTTAAAACAATAACTACAACAAATTATGAGCCCCCCCCAAAAAATCAACGAATTCAATGCATTAATTCAATGATCATCCACTAACATTGTATTAGTTTTATAGCTCCATTGCAGCAACTATAGCCTCTAATTTAACTTATTTCATAATAAGCATAAAAAATAAACAAGTGACTGTCAGCCTATTTAGACCCATTCATGTGCCATTCATATGGAAGAGAAATTATGCAATGACCACATTGCTGGCGGCCCCTGGACCCCAACAGGCTTCATGTACTACACAACTCCAGTCCAAAAACCCATTTAATGTGTCTGACAGTCCTCACAAGTTTGAACACTCAGTGACAGAGGAAAGCCTCCTAAAAAACAAACCATAGTGTCTCTCCTTCCCAGGCAAGTGGGATATCATTCTGAGAGAAGAGTTTGCATATAGTTTGAAAGTAATCTCAGCATGCTGACTACCTAGATCAAGGTATATAGCGGAAGGGACACAACCCCGGCAATCCAACTTCAGCCAGCAGAGCCAAGTCAAACAGCTGCAGGCTATGACAGTATATCAACATAAACATGCCAAGAAAACCTTACCTATTCATGCCTGCGTGTCCCCCATCAGATCTAAGAATGCGAGGATAATCCCTGGAGTGGACCAGACCCGTGTGCTCACTGCTATGCTTTTTTCCACATATGGGACACAACTCCGCTTACTCACTCACTCACTCTATCCCTCCCTCCCTCTCTCGCTCTCTCCTTCTCTCTCTCTCTCTCTCCCTACCAGTGACAACAGAGCACACACACAATTCCCCTCCCCCATGGCTCCCATCCCCCTCACCCTCCCCTCTTCTCTCTTTATGTTAAAAGTATTTAAGCAGGGAGAGAGGGAGAGAGAGAGAGAGAGAATGAGGGGAGGGCAGAGGGGAGGGAGGTGTGTGTGCGCGTGTGTGTGTGTGTGTGTGTGTGTGTGTGTGTGTGTGTGTGTGTGTGTGTGTGTGTGTGTGTGGATGGGGGTGACCAATCATGCTCTGAAAGAGAGAGGGCTTGCATTCTATAGCTTGGATGCAGAGAGAGAGAGAGAGAGAGAGAGAGAGAGAGAGAGAGAGAGAGAGAGAGAGAGAGAGAGAGAGAGAGAGAGACGGAGTAAGAATGAAAGAAAGAGGGATAGAGGTTGAGAGAGAGATTAAGATTGACAGAGAGAGACATTGAGAGAGTTAGAGACTGAGAGAGAGACAGGGAGAGAAAGAGAGAGTTAGGCTACTGGTTGGAGGGAAATGACCAAGCTCGAGGAGAATCAGGAAGGGAAGGTTAGGAGGAGGGCCAGTGGTCAGTGAGGAGGAAATGTGTTGAAGAATTATACATTATACTATATTGTTATTATGGTTGTTTATCTCTAACGTTTATATTTTACCATCACTTGTAGTACTAATACAATACATTATGATATGATATTTGGTAGCCTGGAGGAGCCAAGAAGGTCTCCGCTAGGCCTGATAATTGTTTTGGTTACAGCCTGTCTTGTTTTCGTTCAGCTTGTCCTTGAAGCAGCTAGTATAGCTATGGTCTGCGCCCTGTGCTCATTGGCAGAACTACCGTACCACCGGCCAGAGTGTTATTGTACTTCTCCCCATGGTATCATGTACATTAAAGCATAACCATCACCACCACCTAGGCAAGAATATTGTCTCGACTCCTATTGCCTCATCAATTACTGATTGATCCAGAATTCCACGACAGTTCTTGTCAGCCTGTGGTTCAAAACACACATAGGAACCTTCTCTCAAGTCTCTTCTCTCATATTACAGACAGATAAAACCCTTCCTGAGGCCAAGTATACACTGTAAAATCCTGGCTGTTAATTTAACTCTGAGAATACGGCCGTTGCTGTATGTATCCTGAATGGAAGCTCACATCCACTGAGCTGTCTGTATTTTTTGTACAGTACTTTGTTTGAGTTGAGGGCAGTATAGTTCCTATCCCAAGGCGGTGATGCAACCAGTCACACCTGTTACAATTGTACACCATCTAAATTATTTACAATTAGATAAATGAACACTGGGGGTTTTACTGTGCTTCTAAAAAATTGATAAATGCTTGCCTTTGACTGACATGCTTAAACCCACAGATGCTTTTCTAGTATTCAAAACAACATCAACATTAAATGAAAGGGAAACATTTTCTTTAAAAAAAAAATCTTTAAATTCCTTTTAGAAGTCACACCGGTGAGTAGGACTGGGCGAAATATCATGATATTTCAGCAAATAGCTCGATATAGTAGATCTACAAACATGTTTTATCAAGACAAATTATGTATAAAATAGGGCTTAAGTGATTAAAACCAGGAAAATTCTACACTTATGCAATAGCATGATATTAAAATATCCAAAATCCCTGGTCATATCTAGTCTCATATAACGATATGGATATAATATTGATAAATTGCCCGGCCCTACTGGTGAGCATGATGACCAATTCCAAGAGTGTAACACGTGGTGGGAGTAAACTCACATGCCGCATAGCTCAACAGTTGCTCCAAACCTCTATTTGTAGTGAGCATTACTGTAAAGGAGGAAGGGGGAGGGTGTTAAATGGACGATATGTCCATGACGCAAGTCCTCTGTCACTCACAAATGTCTCTCTCTGTGCTCAATCCAGCCCACAGCCAGGTGCTGTCCCATTTTCATTTACTGTTAGGCTATTGACTCACTCTCTCTCGTTCTCTCTCTCTATATCTATCCATCCATTTATCAATCCATGTCCTCCTATATTGTAGCTCTCTATTTTCTCTCTATTTCTCATTCTCTCATTTGCTCAGTCTCTGTCTCATTATTCCTCTCTTGCTCACACACACACAGCTGTGTGGCTGTTTTTAGTGGCACACTGAATGGCCACATGGCCTGGTCATCTCCTCCTGTTACATCTCCTGTCAAGCATTTCCATCACATTACCACGCACACGCACACGCACACACACACACACACACACACACACACACACACACACACACACACACACACACACACACACACACACACACACACACACACACACAATATATATATATATATATACATATATATATATATTGTACATATGTAACAAGCACACAGAGTGAGAATTGGTCTAGCTGAAAATAGAGAAATCCAGTGTTCGGAGCATCCCAGGCTCTCTGCATGTCATCATGTGTGAATAACATGGTCAAGTGTCTGTTCTCAGCACAGCCAAACGGAACGCTGATGTCAAATGAAACACTCTGTACTGTACATTAGCCACGCCGGAGCTGTGGGGTCTAGCTTGTTTTTCTCCTCACCGTCATTAAACATATAGCCTCTAAAAACTTCACTTTTCTAAGACATGTGTGCTGAGCTATTTTAGGAGATGCCCCAGTGGTCAACGACATGGCTCAAATTGGAATGTAGGGCAATAAACCCATTGGAGGCAATGCAGCCAGTCGACTCATTAGAGCGGTCACAAAACTTAACACACAGAGGCCCCGTTCAGGAACACAATTAGACTCCTTAATGTTTTGCCTTCTAGTGGATTCTTAATAGATTTGCTAATGGTGGTCTCCATGGGGGAGTTAGGTGAGGGTGCGGTTTAGTGGGGATGTTGAAAGCAGAGGACTCTGGCGCTCTCTCTATCACTCTATTGCCTTAATAATGCTGAGGCAGCAGCGTGTGGACACAAGCTGCATGCTGAGCCCAGCACTACTAGAGCACAAAGACTTCAGGGCCCCAGGACAAGAGATGAGCCAAAAAAAGAAAGAAAAAAGAGGCAGAAAGAAAGAAAGGAAAAAAAGAGGCAGATAGAAAATAAATAAATGAAAGAAAGAAAAAGAGGCAGATCAAAAATAAATAAATGAAAGAATGAGACGGATAAATATATAAAAATCGAAAATAAATAAATGAAAGACAAAAATAATGTATTTAATAAAGGAAGAAAGAAAGAGACAGAGGAGAGATGTATGAACATATCAGTTCTGCTGTCACATGAGTGAGTTTGACAGGTGTCAGTCTCCAGAAGGCTCCACCCCCTTCCCAATATGTTCATACTCTGACAGTTCAGACTGCTCCCAACTCCCAACTCAACACACAACTCTACTGCAAAGTTGAACAGGTTTGGCACTCAACTCTTGCACTGGCCATGAAGTCCTTACTCTATTATAGTTGAACACCAACAATAACATCTAGCTGAACTTGCAGTGAAGCCGAAGGGGGATTATGTCCTTGCTGCACTATTGTGAACTTTTGCATGTTATACTATACGACGGACTGGGTCAGTCCTTCGTGCTGGCAGCCATGAAGCTGTACAATGATGCCAATAGTCGCTCCACTACGAGGCATCCCGCCCCGTTCGTGGTCGAATGACCAATGAGGCTCTTATTCTCCATGGACTAATGATAAATGTGACTCTTTTTCTTGTGTCTCTTATCTTTCATATCTGCTGGGTTTTTATTATTATCTGTTATTTTTGTCTTTTGTATGACTGCTGTGACTGCCGCACAGTAAAATCCTTAGTGATAATTTAACTCTGAAGAGTGTACAAATTAAACCAAATGGACCAGTAAGATACCGTACAGACATCCTTATTGTTAATTTAGCTCCAAAGAATGTTTATATGCATAGGACCACACATTTGTACACTCTTCTGAGTTAAATGAACACTGAGGATTTTACTGTGTGAATGGACCGAGGCTACAGGTCAACACGTTAGTGTTTGACCTCATACTGCAGGGCACGTACACTCTACACCTCCATTCAGCAGGTTGTCCGCCTAGCAATCAACTGTGCTAACGGGTCAGCCAGGTTCATCAAGCCAATTTGATGAATCAGGCTAATATGTAATTTGGTTACAATGTGCAAGCCCTGCAGCCCCACGGGGTGATTAGCTAAGCAATACAACATGCCTGTTGTTATGTGGTATTGACATCTGAGAGTGATTGACTAAGTTTTGGTTCTACCAGAAATGTAGGCTAGTCCTGCTATCAGGAGGAGTATCTCACATTTCATCACACACAACAGCTGAGGAGTGTCATTGACTATAATGTGTGCTTACTTCCTGGCCAATCGACAAATGAGAGGTCACCTAACGGGTGTCACTTACTTGTAACAGTTGTAACAATTCTTATAGCAATATATGAGAAGAGTCAATGAGAATACCAAACAATGCTGATTACATTTACAAATACTCTCTCTCTCTCTTCCCTGCTATTTATTATATAAAGTAAAGTGTCTTGAGACAGAATTTGGCACTCTAATAAAATGAAATGTCATTGAATTGAATTTAACTGAACTGAATTAATTGGCTCTGTGCATAGCTGTAGTCCCAGGTTTTCAGAGGTGACATACCAAGTTTCCTTTTTCAATAAATAATATAGCTTCGTTAGATGGGGAAAATAACTGTATATGAACTGCATATGAATTTATGCAACATAATTTACATAATCAATAACGTTGACACAAAAAAGGGTCCATTGGTATGGAAGAATGGATAGAAGAGGCAATTCTTGCTATCTGCTGTTGCCATAATAAAATAAAACAAGAACGCTCGCTCCTGGTCAAATCCGGTGGCCACGGAGCGGTCATCACCAAGTATTCCTAAACGTAACCTCAGTAAAACGTATTTATTTATGCGTAAATATAACCTTATTCCTAAACTTAACCTCAGTAAAACTATGCCTAACCCTAAACTTATTCCTAACCTCAACCTCAGAAAAAAAGAATGCTGGGGGCGAGCGTTCCGTGGGGAAAAATCGGGGCAAGTGTGTTTTGGGGCGAGCGTTCCGGTTACCTAATAAAATACACTTACACTTTCCTGTGAAGCTAGACCTGACACTTCCTGTCAGGTCAACGCCAGGTGGCAAGGACCAACACCTCTGCCCCACTGCACAGACCCTCAACACACACCACACAACTTCTACCTCGTGGACTATAGGAAGAGGAGAGAAGCTGGACTCCATATACATGAACTGCATGTGGAGAGAGCCAGCAAGTTCCTCAGCGTCCAGCACAACGAGGACCTCTCCTAGGACCAGCACACAGGTCATGTGTGGAAACAGGCACAGCCATGCCTGGCAGCGCCAGCTGGCTAAAGAAGTTTGGCATGGGGACCAAGAACCTATGGGGCCTTCTACAAAGTCACCACTTCAATTTCAACTTACTTTATTGTCCTTTTGGAACTTAATTTGTGCAGTTGATAACAATCACAAACCAACACAGCCACGATGCACAAATACCCTCTGCTGTATATCAAAATACAAGCTAAAAACTAACAATGAATAAAACCATAGTACATTAAGTAAAAAACAGTGTTGGTTGATAACCCATGTAAAACACACTATCTCTGTGTGTGCCTACGCATGCACATGCATGCACGTACATGTGTAACCTGTGCATGAGTCAGTGCTGGGCCAGTGAGAGGGGGTAGGTTGGGCCTGTTAAACAGTCCATTGTACCTGGAGGGGGGTTGGGATGGGGGTGATAAAATCTAAATGTTCCGCAGTCAGATAGAATTAGGTGCAAAGCTAGATGAAGCCCTTTTGGGTGAATACTTGGGCTCTTTATCCATGTCCTAAGGGCATGAGGTCGAAGTGGGTGTGGAGGGTGTGTTTGTTATCTTCAACTATTTGTACGGCCTTCTTTACTGTCCATTCCTTTTGGATGCTGCCGCTGAGTGTCCTGGCCCCGCCCGATGATTTTGCTGCTGGTCTTTACAATCCTGTTTGGGGCAGGGTTTCCCAAACATTTTAGTTGATAAATAGCCAATCTACAGACTCACAATGCATCAGGTTTTTTTTTTATTGATGGAATTTCTTCGATTTTTCAGTTTTTTAAAGAAATTATTTTATTAATTTTTGACATTTTTTTAAAACTAAAAACGAAATAACTTTATTCACTTGCGACCCATATAAATGGGTTCAGACCCACTGTTTGGGAAACATTTGTTTAGGTGTCTCAGGTTGATGGCGTTCAGTGGAGCTTCCTCATATTCCTGAGGAAGGACAGGCAATGGTCTCTCCCTGAAGACCAAAAGCCTAATATCTCCCTGAGCTAAGGAGGGGTTCCCTCTTAGGCTAGTGGTTGAGATGTTTGGCTTCACTAGTGTCCCTTCCCACGCGGACCCGGGTCCGAATCCCAGGCGATTGGTGCCGTGACCCGGATCGGGTTTCCCATTGGGGGGAGGTCAAAGGGGGGGGGGGTGTAGCAGATTGGCTCAGAGCCTCTGCCTGAAGACCACAAGCCTAATATCTCCGCCGGCCAAGGGGGGGAGATTCCCCTTTACGCTATAGGACTTGAATCCTGGGTGTTACATTCTGTTCTCTGGCCATTACAGGGTCAGGGCTGTCCACCACATTTATTATGTGGTTATGCTGGGATATACTGTAGATCCAGGTGATTGTTCTCACTCTGAAAAACTGTCAATCATCCCACTGATATGGTTGTTGGAGTTAGTAGTGTCACTGATAACTGTGTCATCAGAGTACTTGATGGACAACATCTCAGGGTCTGTCAGAGGGGGCTGTTGAACGGGAGGAATATAGGACGGAGGCACTATAGCTCCTCACTAGTGGGTGAGCTAATGGGGTACAATAGCAGTATGCAATCCAAAAATGTGTGTGGGGGGGTAATTGGCTAAATGACTAAATTGAGAGGTAAAAGGGACTAAAAGTAAGTGGCTACTCTAAATTTATCCACAAAGAAAAGAGAGGCAGCTATGCATACACAATCACACATACATGAGGAAACAACTTCACACACATATGCACACTTATTAAGGCAGGACCTACAGTACACCCACAGCACCTTACATACACCACAAACTACTATATTATTTAAACACGTATACTTGACATTATAATTGTCCAGAAACATAAACTGTGCATATACACGCGCACACACAAATGTATATCATAGATAGTTGTATATATATACCGTATATGACACACACACACACACACACACACACACACACACACACACACACACACACACACACACACACACACACACACACACACACACACACACACACACACACACACACACACACACACACACACACACACACACACACACACACAATATATTGTATAAGTAGCACATTTAGAAGAGGAGCTAAAACCAAAATGTGTTACTCTTGTGTACCTGTACATTATACAGGATATAACAAATAAAATCTTGAATATTGAGAAAAAGGAAAAACAAAACAAAAAACATGCCTAAAGCCTAATTCATACTCTAGCATGCCGATAACAGATTTGAATAATAATTTGATTTTCTAATTTGATTAAGCTAAAGCCTAATTTGATTTTCATTAAATTGAAAATGAGTTATTGTCAAAGAGCGACACCATCGTGCAGCGGAGTATAAAGTTGGCTTAACAGTGAGTGAATGCTAAATCAGCCAGCGAGGTATTATTATAACCGACACAGCACATTTACACAAATAACAAGTAAATGCTATCTGGGCTGTGAAAAGCTGGCCTGCACCAAAGTGTTAAGTGAATAAAGTGAAACTAAACGCCCAAATTCAACCGTGTACGTGTCAAAGGAACGAGGGGTGCGATACTAATTTTGTCCATTATGTTTTCTAAAACAAAATGCTCAGTGTGATTTCCTGTGCTGTTCTCCTGTGACGATATCTCAGAGCTCGACGCAGCGTGACTCCCACAGGAGACAATGAAAAAAAAAACTCAAACATGCAGAAACACGAGCGTGCACACTATAGGCCCTAAGCCGAAGAGTGTGCACACACATGCTGCCGTCATGCTGTCCACATAGGTATGTGTATGTGTGTGCACGTGCGCGGATTTGCACATGTGTGTTTGTGTGTTTGCAGCGATAATGAGTTCCAGGTTCCCAAGGTTGGCTGATATGATTTCATTAGAGCAGGGGAGCGAGTGCTTAGGCTTTGGTTGAGATTAGGAAACTCTACCCCAGACCAGTGGTGAAAGAAGTACTCAAATTTTTTTTACTTAAGTAAAAATAGCAACACCACAATGTAGAAATACTATGTTACAAGTAAAGGTCCTGTATTAAAAACTTTACGTGAGTAAATATACTTATAGTACTTACTTACTTATAGTACCAAAGTAAAAGTACTCAAATGATCATTTGTAAAACAAAAAACTAAACAAAAAACTGCTGATCTACAAGCGATGTGAGGCTAATAAGGCTATTTTTTAAATGCTATGGTTAATGAATGTTTTGTATTGATAATCTGAATCTGTTAAGTGTAACTAAAGTTTTCAAATAATTGTAGTGGAGTGAAAAGTACAATATTTGCATATGAGATGTAGTGGAGTAGAAATATACGGTATTGACAATTGGAAATACTCAAATAAAGTAAAAGTACCGTAAAATTGTACTTAACTACAGTTCTTGCGTAAATGTATTTACTTTCCACCACTGCCCCAAACCTGATGAGGGCTGGCTGGCCATGTGGGTGGAGGAGGGGACAGAGAGAGAGAGAGAGAGAGAGAGAGAGAGAGAGAGGGAGGGGGGGGGGGGGGGCGTGGGAGGGAGGGAGGGAAGACTGCAAGACTGCACTGGGATTATTACTGGGAGGTTTTAGCTGTTTATTATTCCAATTCTATCTCTAACAACCGAAAATTGGAGAATTAAGCAGCAGCCCCGAGCAACCTGGGGATCAATGCAGAGGGGTTAAACCCTGTGGCATGGCTGCACACACTGACAGGCCCTCCCAGATACTGACGCAGCACACACACACACGCGCGCGCATACAGACACACACGCAGTGGAGGTCATTCACTAAAGTTAACAGACACATCAGATTTACCGCTCTGAGGTGATAAGACAGGCACTCAGAGCATTTGCAGGTCGATGAATGGCCTCAAACTTCAAATGAGCGAGAGTGCTTGAAAAGCACAAGAGAACGCTAGTTAGGCACGATTAACATCAGGTTTTGTCACCGACGTTCTATTTAGTTTCCCCCTAAAAGCTAAATTAGTGTCCTGTAAAGACTTAGACACTAGGACATTCATGCTGAAATCGCTTTATTTTATTTATGAAATTGAGAGATAAAACACTGAACTGGCCCCTTCATCTTGCTTTATACTCACAATATGTGAGAAGGGAGGGAGTGCCAGAAAGAGTATTTGAATATGTTATTATAGGCTATAGTATTCTTGCTACGCATATGAATTCTCCCTATTGTTTAGGGCTATTTATAGGGTTCCATCTCAATTCAGTGTAGTTCAGAGATGTTGAGCACCAAAGTTTTAACTTGGTACGTGATTTGAAGATTGAGACATTTTATATTCATACGTTATAAGTTACACCCTCACCCTCAAAATAAAAAAATAGAAAAAGTGCTCCTCGGAGCATAGGTCTACGGAGCCATGTCAGGTAGGTTATTGTGGGCCAGCAATGTTCGGAAATCAGTCATTATAGAGGTGAGTGGAATCTGTAAAAGTTGATGAAGTTTTTTCACAGACACAATATGTTGATTTGTGGGAGTGTAGAATAAAGTTTTGTGTTTGAGTTACTGTTAGTTGTATTGTTATTAATGTGAAGTGGCTTGTTATAGTCTGACAATTTTTGGGTTCTTTAGTGGCGTAGTTGGGGTGTTTAGGTAAGTTTCATGATGATGTTGCGATGGACTTTAGGTGGGGATTAATATGAACATAGTTCGTCACTGATGCTGCGTTCATGATTTGATACATTTTGTTCAAAGCAAACCGCTCCTGCAAACTTTAGATGCCAGTCTTAGCCAGTCAGGGTGGAATATGAAAGATCGGACAGATCCGATATAAGAGAGGTGTCTTTCGAGCCATAGGGACTCTGGTCACGTCCATGCATGTTGTTAATGCGGACAGAGACATGTGACCCACAGGGTACAGGGAAACCTGAACTCTCTGTGCCATGCAGGCATGCAGTTTAGGGGCATGGAAACCAGGCTTTTGTACATGCAAAGGTCAGACATGTTGAATTTAGATTTTAAAAGCATTCTCAATCCACTCAAGAATTTCCCAGTGTCTTGTCACAGCGACTGTGGACTAGTGATAGACAAAACCTCACAACAAGCTACATTATACATTAGTTAAATACTTTTTTTGAAGATGAGTGAGCCCTTTAATAGCCCAATTATCATGTTTTCATTAGCAAAACAGTAAGAAGAGGTATGGGAGACAGAGAGAAGTGGGATCTAATCCTAACCCTGGAGAAGAGAAGCTACACGTTTATTCTTTGCATAACGAGTGTAATTATCCCAGCTTCTGTTATAATCTGTAAAACATCCATAGACCCCTGGTCTTTACTTACAACAAGCTTTTTGCTACAATGAGTTAAAAAAAAGTGTGTGTGTGTGTGTGTGTGTGTGTGTGTGTGTGTGTGTGTGTGTGTGTGTGTGTGTGTGTGTGTGTGTGTGTGTCTTTCAGTCTGCCACCTTTAAACTGTAATTAAAGACAGGAGTGAGTTAATCCAGTAGCTCCAGGGCCCAACACTAGTTACTATCAACAAGACACATTGTAACCAACCTCAGGATCAATCCATCCATCCATCCGTGTGTCTGTGTGTCTGTGTGTCTGTGTGTCTGTCTGTCTGTCTGTCTGTCTGTCTGCGTGCGTGCGTGCGTGCGTGCGTGCGTGCGTGCGTGCGTGCGTGCGTGCGTGCGTGCGTGCGTGCGTGCGTGCGTGCGTGCGTGCGTGCGTGCGTGCGTGCGTGCGTGCGTGCGTGCGTGCGTGCGTGCGTGCGTGCGTGCGTGCGTGCGTGCGTGCGTGCGTGCGTGCGTGCGTGCGTGCGTGCGTCCACGTGAATGTAAAGCATAGCATTATATTTTAATTTGTATATATTCAGTGTATACATGTACATACAGTATGCATTGCACAAATAACAGATTCATATTTCTTCTCAATGTCCTACAAATGAAGCGTGAAGGGTGATCAAAAATGATATCCAATGCAAAAATGAGCCCTGCTTAATGAGGGGCTTTGTAACCTCACGCTACAAGTCACTGACATTAATTTACAAAAATGCTTACTTAATGAACATCACTTCCTTAAATAATAGCATGCATTTATGCACTGTGGGGAGGTCAATTGCAAATTGCATGAATGTATTCATGATTTCTGACATCTTCTTGTGACTTCTCTTTATGACCTAAAGGCTGAACGGTGACTCTTGGAAGATAACCCCCCACCTCTGTATACCCATGCATTTAGCAGTTTCAGCCCACTCAGCTTGTTGAAAACTTCTGGGTGGTGATTTCCTCTCAGTGACGTACAGTAGGTGTAGTGCAGTGGCAGGCTGATTTAAAAGACTGACGCATGATGTGCACTCAAAGAAACATTGGGCATTCTCAAAATAATCAGCTTTATTATTTTATTATTTAGATAATAGACCTACATAACTTTAATGCTAATAATTATTATTACATTATTATTATATGCAATTTTCTCTCATTCCTTGTATTAATAGAGGGATATTATTTCTAATAATGAATTTTCACAGCACAGTGCAATAATCGTATAGTGATGGCTATCTATAATCATTTTAAAGGAAATCAATTCAATTACCTCTGTGGCTCTACAGGTGGAGCAGGTATACGTGAATAAAAAAACTGCTTAATCATGAGCTTCTTAGTCCACCTGCTGTTGATTGATGGGTTTGTGACAGAAAGGACTTCTGGGAAATTGATCAGAAATTGATTTCATTCTTGAAAAGACAATTCATACATGCATCATGCCAATGGGGGTGGAGAAATCAATGTCTGCAGAGTGGACAAGCATCAAGGAATGAACCCGTGCAGCTAGAGACTCTCTGTGACTCTGCTGGGAAGCTAAATTATTTTTATTTTCAACAAGACAGTGGTAGCTTTGCATGTTTATGCAATATGCAAACTGGGAACCCATTCATAAAAACATATGTTTTTGCCTCTGGGGGCACCACCTCCTTTTTTGTGAAGAAACAGGAAATCGGTTTGGCTCCTCCCCTTTATTAGTCCAATGCCTCCCGGGTGCTTCTGTGTTTATTCCTACTAACGGCAACACTACAGCACATGTTTAGGGCAGTGGTACTGACAGATTCTGCTGTTAGCAGAATCTGTTTTGCGAGATTATGCAATATGTAGCATGCTCACTGTTCAGGCAGGTACAACTGTACACAACGGCTCTGACAGGAAATGTTGTTAGCCCCTGAATGGAACACTGTGCTGACTAGTACTGTACATGGCCGAACGCTCTAGTTTACTGCCCTCAAACTGGAGGCCTTTAATTAATAGATTAACAATACTGTCAACGAGGAACTCCCCCAGTGAACAAAACGGTAAAGTCCATACATAGTCCCACTGGGATTTTCCAACAGTTGGCTCAGAACACAGAAGATGCTGCTGGTATGCCTCATGTTTGTTGATACAAAGCCAGTCAGTGAACTGTTAAAGAACGCAGTTTTCTACTCTGTGTTTTGCACCGGCATGTCTCCTCGGCCGCGAATTCTACCAAATCGTCCACAGTAACTGTGTTTGGTGGCTGAGTTTCGTCCATGTTTAAGCAGGGAGGTCGCTCACGGTGCCATAGATGTTTTCTCAGTTTTATAGTAATGATAATGAACTTTTTGTGCTTTTTGAAATGGGGTTACAAAGTGCTTTAGAAAAGCAGCCATGAGGGAAAATAAAATAAATAAATAAAAATAAATAAAGTGTGCATGATTGCCTGCAGCAGTAATATATTGTTCTTTTTCATAAATTAAGGCCCTACTTCATCATACAAGAGTACCACACAAAAGTAGTGAAAATAGCAGATCTACAAGCACACAACGCCGTTGTGAACTTGTAGATCGGCTATTTTCAAAATGTTTTAAATGTTTAAAAATAATTATAAAAAAGGTTTTGGACATACAAGGTTTCCACCTGACAGCAACGAATGTAAGAAACAAGCCTAGACCACACTGATATGACGGGAGCAATGAAGGTCTGAGAGACAAGGAGCGTTAAGGAGAAAAACTCACTCTCTTTCTCTCTTCCTCTATCGTTCCATGACGCACACACATACACACACACGCACGCACACACACACACCCCCCCCCCCACACACACACACACACACACCCCGGTGGGAAGTAGCAACTACAACATTAGTCAGACTGAATCATCTGATGTGATGAAAGGGACTGTGTGCTCCATCACTGGTTCCTGAACATTTCCTTTCTTTTTTATTAATTGAAATTCAATATCCATATATCATTTTTTTATGATTACTTTTTCATTTTCCTCTCCTTCCTAATGCCTCCACTCACCACCGCTGGCGCCCCACAGTTTGAAAAACCACTGTGGTAAATCCTGCCCATCTCAAGCTTTTCATTTAGCTCTATAACTGCATTTCCTTTTATGACTCAAACTGAGCATTTGCTTTACTCTTCTCTCCAGTAGTAGAACTGCTGGTCAAGGAAAGTGCTCTCAGAATGAGAAAAAAAAAAGAATAGAACAGGGAATTACTTTCCCCTCACGTTTTATGTGACTGTCACAGACTCCAGTGATTCCTGTTGGTCTATCGGCCCCTCTATTTTCTCCTCCATCAACACAGGTTGGTAGGGAGCTAATGGCTATTCTCCACTCCTTATTAAACCCTTTCTCTTGGGTCTACATCGTGCACACTGTTCAGAGCACCGAGAGCAGCGGAGCAGAGCGCAGCTCACCAGGGTGTCCTTTCTAAAGTGTCCAACACATTCTAGAAGACCTGGACAAAGCAGGGAGCACAGTGAAAGCTGACCGTTGTCCAGCTAATCCCAGTTATGCCTCCGTCTCCATTGACAACGCAAGCCCCCAACAATGGACTCTTTCAAGGGTCGTTCTCTTCACCGACACACCGAAGCAGCAACAATGGGAGAAGACACTTAAGGAACAGAAAAACCTTGCCTGTGATCACAAATGTGCTAATAATACAGGAACGAAAATTGTATTGGTAAATGATTGCCTAAAAACTAAACGCAGGGTTTACACTGGGAAAGAGACAATGAGAAGGCAAACAGACATGAAACAATGTTCACATCTTTATCAATAAAGACTATCAAGAAAAATCTGAGATAAATCAGTTGCGTGCGATCAAATAGTGCAATAGTCTTCTGAGGATCGACCAGTGCACAATGATTGCTGTACATCGAAATCACCGTATTCCCTGCTTTCTTTTTGCCCTCCTTTTGAGCGCATTTGCTGACCAACAGAAAGGGAAGATGAATGCTTCCATTTCAGATGCCGAGGTCTGCTTCTCTCATCTCCTTCAATCCAGATTTCACATTAAACTTGTAATAGCATACGACCCTGCAAGGCACAATTCCCATTCAGGTGGGCCATGTTATATGAATGAGATTTGGTGAAATGCCAATATTTATGCACATACATTCCCATTTCGCACCTTTCTCATCACTGCATCCATTTCCAGTGCTGAGGGAAGAGCAGCTGCCATTTGATACATCAAATTATACTGAGGAATAGGGATTTATACAAACACATGCATCATGTGCATGCACAGACAAAAATGCGCGCGCGCACACACACACACACACACACACACACACACACACACACACACACACACACACACACACACACACACACACACACACACACACACACACACACACACACACACACACACACACACACACACACACACACACACACACACACACAAGAAAAATGTGCAATCATACAGTGCCATATTTCAGCATGTAGCACAGTCTGAAACAGCCTCTCCCGTAACTGGCCTACAGTAACAACCAGCCACCAACTGGATGGCCAAACACAGTTGTTGGGAAGGTCATCTTGTCAGTGCTTGAACTAGGCCATGGCGATTTGGCATCCCCAGGAGGTTCTGGAGAGAGAGAGAGAGAGAGAGAAGAGAGAGAGAGAGAGAGAGAGAGAGAGAGAGAGAGAGAGAGAGAGAGAGAGAGAGAGAGAGGCGAGGCGTCTCTGAAGGACACTTTCCCTCCTCTTGTGCACCCTAATTCAATCGCTCTGACAGGGTCCCAGTGTCCCAGTGTCTGCCAGACCAGTAATCTCCCCGTAATTGAGTTCCCAATCAGCCATCCATCAATAATGCATCTGGTTCCACCAGGGAAGAGAGACAGCCACACTGGTCTAGCCTCCTGAAGCAGAGGAAGGAGACAGGATTCTGCACTGACCTGCCAGGGAGATCTATAACTTCCTGGAGATCAAAAGCCACTCTCACTGCAAGCCTCTCTGGCTAGCATCAGTCCTCAGCAACAGCTAAACACAGAGGTGGGATGATGCTTTCTCAAACCGCATGGCGATGGTGTGGTGACTTACAGAACTCTGATCCACTGCTTCAAATAAACAGAGAGGTGTTCCGCATTCAGCCCACAGAACACAACATTGAAGGCTTTCTACAAGCCTTCACAACTGCCATTGTCGAGGCTTGGAAAATGGAAAAAGTTCAAGGTAAATGACATGAGAGAAATAATAATGCTATATTGTTGTGTTACGTAGCTTCCTCCAGGTGAACACAGTAGTAAACATACTCACAGAGACACACACGTGTGTGCGCGCACACACACACACACACACACACACACACACACACACACACACACACACACACACACACACACACACACACACACACACACACACACACACACACACACACACACACACACACACACACACACACACACACACACACACACACACACACACAATTGAAGTCCACCCACACAAGACCTTTTTTTTTTCAATTGCCAGTGCATGCCAAGCCATCAATTAGTGACTAAGACCATGGTCCTCCAAGGTTAAACTGTACAGCTGTCTGAATGATTTTCAATTATACGGCCAGGAAGCCCCCTGACAGCTCCCTGGCTCCCACCTCCCTCTCTAGCTGCACAGGGTCATTTAGAATACCTAACACCTCCCATGGATAATTGTATCTCACTTCCTTCCTTCCTTCCTTTTCCTCCAACACTTTGACACACAAAATGTTCACTTCATTTTCAATTTCCGATCTCAGAGTGCCTGAAATGTTCTTCTCAGGTTTCTGTTTGCTCTGATGTTGAGCACACTGCATCTGATTGCATTTAGACACTCTGTATATACATTGTGAGGATAAAAGTTTTGTTTACATTCATTCAAATTTGGTGAAAAGTCAGCTGACCACTTAACGTTGCCTCTCAATAGCGATATATATATATATATTTTTTGGGCCCCTATAAGTGGGGTTGGGACACCTCATTAGTACACCCTTCGCTGTACTGTGATTGGCTCATAATTAGTACACCCCTAGCATTAGTACACCCCTAGCTGTACTGTGATTGGCTGACTCTATTGGCTGACTCTATTCAGCACTGTGATTGGCTAGCGAGACACATGATGAAATTGATAACCTATAAATAGGACTATGCACTTTAAAAAAAACACTTTTTTTTAAAGTGTTTCTTTAAGCTCACTTTAAAAAAAACACTTTTTTTAAAAGTGAGCTTCCATCACTGTGATGACCACTGTGATGACCACACCGCCCACTTCACACTGGGTGTGATTTTTGGGCGGTGAAACCGCCCCTATATGTGAGGTTTGGAAATTGCACCCCCCCAACCCTGCGCTGTGATTGGCCACCAGTGTACCCCCCTAACCCTGCACCGTGATTGGCCAATCACAGTCTATTCAGGACTGTGATTGGCTAGTGAAACATGACACATGTGCATAGCCCTATAAATAGAACTATGCACTTAAAAAAAACACATTTATGGTTTTTTTTTAAGTTAGGGGTGTACAATGGTTGGTCCACAATATTACTTTTCTTTAAGTGAACTTCCATCACTGTGATGACCACTGTGACCACACCGCCCACTTCACACTGGGTGTGATTTTTTTAATAATGAATTGGATTGAGTGATGTGATACTCATCCCCCAAATGTTCTATCCATAGCTTCTCTTGCCATGGTCCCATCATGTCCCCTAGATCTCCGTTATGTTGTCCCTTTACCCTTGGGCTTGTCTGGATTAATGGCTCATTTAAGTCCCCATTACATTACATTAGCCCATTCACCCTGCCTATACTGTACACTCCTTGGAAAATAAATCTCACCCTGAAAATATCAATCAATCTCAATAAGTGACTTCACATAATCTGTTTCATGTTAAAGACTGTGACATAGGTTTACATTGAGAGCAGCAAATTACTGTCAATCACAGGGATGGACTCACTCTAATAGCCCTGATCTATTGAAGCTATTGGCTTACTGTGGCAATGAGTCGGACTGTATGAGGCTTAGGGAGGGGAGTGTTCGGTAACACTTCCTATGCATCCCATGTCTATCATGCATTATAAACATGCTTATAATGCTTTATAATCTGTTTATAGCAATGTATGATTATTATTATAAGAACTCACAAATACTCAAAGCTTTAGAATAATAACCATAAAGCATTTCATAATGACTTATAAGGTCTTACAATACTTCATAATTGCTGGACACTCACAGAATTATTTTGTCAGGTGTGTGTTATTATGTTCAGCGTTCAGCATGGTTCTCCTATCAGTGGGATGAGCAATTGATCAGAACTTGCACATGGGCATTGACAGTTAGCATAATTTTGAAGACAGTGAGGAAGCCCCTTTTTTCACATTCCCAAAATTGAAGCTGTTTATTAGCCTTTTTGTATAAACACCAGACATTCTGAGTTCGGGCTATGGGATCTGTCGTCAAGGTTACAGCCTATGGGATCTCTAGCCGCTGGCTATACTGCACTTGGCTTACACACACACACACGGGCACAGAGACAAGGGCAGAACATACAGACGCTGCAAACTTATAAAGGACTTTTTAGGGTCCACACATACTGCGTTTACTTTTAGGAGCGGGAGGGCACTTTGGATATCATCTCCATAGCACTAGCACGCACATTGAAACGTTCTAATCCACGTCGTGTTATAAGCACACATAGCTTAGCTGAAACAGCCTAAACATCAACTTCTTATGGTTGTGGGTGGCAACGATTCCACGTCGGGTCGTAAATGACCGGGTACACACACACACACACACACACACACACACACACACACACACACACACACACACACACACACACACACACACACACACACACACACACACACACACACACACACACACACACACACACACACACACACACACACACACACACACACACACACACACACACACACACACACACACACACAGGGGTCCCCCAGGGCTCTGTACTGTCTGCTTCTTTTTTCCCTCGAGTCTACACTTAACTCTTGTCTGAAAATAGCCGATCAAAAAGCTCATGCATCGTGAGGTGTTGTGATTTTGTAGATATGCTATCTTCGCCGAACGTTCAGCCCCAGAATAGGGACACCAGGGTTCATGTAGTTATGGGATAAATAATGCTTTTTATTTTTGTTCCATTCCTGAGTATCCATGACCATGAAGTAGGACTGGGCGATATGACTTCAAATCATTATCACAATTATTTCAAACGTTTGCCTCGATTACGATTAAAAACTAAATAGTGAAAATACCGATCTACAAGATCACAACACGTTGTCAGCACGTCGCTATTTTTGTACACCACCATTGTGCAACGAAGCATAATACAGGGTTAAGTGGTTAATCAGCCTAGTCGATTACAAAAAATCTATTAGAATGTTTTTGTGTCAATTCGTTGATACTTGTATAAGAAACAAATAAATAATCCCCTAAAACCCCTGCTTCTCGATTATTCAATTAACCAAAACTTCTGTTTCGATAAATGTTCTGTTAATTGCTCAGCCCTACCAAAAAGAAGAACTATTGTAATGTGCACACACAACTGGCGATGTGTGTGCAGTGCACATTACAATAGCTAGTGGTTTAAACCAATTCCTGTGGTTGGCTGGTTGGGCCAAAAGTCACAAAATGCCAAAAAAAGAGTCTGCTAGCCCAAGCTATGTCAGTATATAGTGTGACAGTGTGAGTTACAGAAAATGCACTGAATTGAGTTTGCAGGCATGGCAGGCAAAGGTGTGGTTCACACCACACACACGCACACCGCCACTCACACTCACATAGACAACATGCATCTATACACGACACGTGCAAGAAACACACATACAAACACACACGCACACACAAACAGAGTTCCCAGCTGAGGTTAATTCAATCCCAGAGCATTCCATTTTGAGGATACTGTCAGGCTCAGGTCTGCAGTGTGACATTGTGAGGGAGAGGTAATTACATTTCAGACCAGTCCTGCGACTCAGCGTCTATACAGAGGCTGCTGTCAGAGCCCGCCCTCCAATACACAGCCACCAGAGGAATGTCCAGCTTTGGACACAGTGCACCAAGAGAAGACAGGCTCCGCTGCCTCAACTATTTCCAGCTGCACAGTAAAATCCTCAGTGTTCATTTAACATTGAGAGTGTAAACATGTACCCAACGGACCAAAGACATCAAAGACAGAGAACAACTGGCCACCGTCTTGGACCTTTACTATGTTTTGTCACTATAGTGAACCCAATCTATTTAGCAACATGTTTTTCTATTGAAGGCTTTCTTTTTCTATAAGAGCTTTGCACGGTGCGCCTAAGAATCAATGGTCAAGCAGATTAAAATAAACCTTAAAAAAACAACAACAGAAAAACCCTGAAAGTGACAAATAAAACAACAGCGTTCAAAGTGTTACCATTTGGACTCAAGTGATTTTCAGATGTCAGACTTCAATCAAAAATGCGTATTTGAAAAATAATTATCAAGTGAAAATCTTCATTATGTCAGAGCAATCCATCAATATGTCAAACTCTTGTCAATGCTAATGAATGATTATTTATAACTCTGCTTGCACAGGCTGGAACAGGCAACAGGCCTATAGGCAAGTCTTGCCGCAATTAAAATGGCCACAACTTGTGTAACAGATCAGTCTTGTGCCAGAGAATGACATGAGTGTGAATGTAATACAAGTGTGTTTAGCTTTGCTTTTAACGGCCATTTTCATTGGAAGGGTGCCAGCACAGTAATAGGGTCCAAACTGTCATGAGGATTCCCATGTACACCCATGGGTGTGTCACCTGCAAAGAATTTACCCCAAGGAACACAAACACGATGTTACCCGTGGTCACTGTGTAGCAATAGACATTGATAGCGCACTTTTTCCAAAATACAGTTTAACTTAATTCTTGCCTATATTGAATTCATGCCTTGTGAATGATAATGGTATAATGATTACAAAGCAACAGCCACATTGAGACGTAACACTTTAGCCCATTAAAACCGGGAAAGCATCTGTGTCGTTTTAGATTGTAGCGTTGGCTATTTAAAAATAGCAGATATACAAGCTCGCATTTTGAAAAAATCTTGAAAGTGTGAGAACTACTGATGCAGAAGGCATTTGTAGAATCGGCCTCGGGTCTTAATGGGTTAAGAACTGAAAAACTGACCACTGAACAATTTATACAGGTTCTCAGTGTGTGTGTGTGTGTGTGTGTGTGTGTGTGTGTGTGTGTGTGTGTGTGTGTGTGTGTGTGTGTGTGTGTGTGTGTGTGTGTGTGTGTGTGTGTGTGTGTGAACTTAGTGATAGATTCAACGCTTTGCTGATGCTCTCAGTTCATGTGTGGTCATGTCGTACTTGTCCATTGTGTACTATTGATCAGGCTCCTGGTGAAACTTGTGACTAAAGCTTAGTCCCGTCCCTGTAGAATAAATCACAGTATTGACCCTGTGGTTATCAATAAAGGTAATGACAAACATCTGGCTCCACCTTTAATGGAATCGACAGAGTCTTCCTGGCAGCGGCCCAGCATTGGCCAATCATAGATTGCCTTGATCTTTCTAGTGGGATCGCACTCTTACTATGCAAATGAGGACAGGAGAAATGCCGTTGCTGTCTAAAGCTAAGCAGTGTTCTATTGAATTAGTCCCCCACCACACCCACAAAAAAGAAGGAAAGAAAGAAAAAAAAAACTCTGTGAACACCAAAGGAAAGCAAGAGCCTGCTGACAATAGGCCTGTTTGGGGTTTATACGGAGTAAGATATATGCCATGGTGGACCTCTGACACAGTGTATCTGTGTCAATGGAGGAATAAGTGAGGAGATCAAATCAATGATGGTTCCACAGAGGTCCAGAGGTGCTGAGCTGGGCTTTTGGAACAGTGTGCAGAGGCAGCACTCTCTCCTGTGTCCTGGGTGTGTCAGGCCTGGCCCTAGACAGGATGTCTCATTACAAGGACCAGAAGTCTTCTCTGACAGTACACAAAACGCCTGTCCCTCTGGAACACAGATAATATCCACAGGCCTAAAGAGAAGAGAGACCACAGTGGTGCGTGTGCGCGTGTGCGTGTATGTGTATGTGTATGTGTATGTGTATGTGTATGTGTATGTGTGTGTGTGTGTGTGTGTGTAGGGAGTGAAATAAATAAATAAAAGAAGCCCCAGCATCCTCCTAACCTTGGGATCGATAAGTAACTGCGAGCAGCAGACTGGAATAGATGGCTCCGTTTCCTGTTCTTATTTTCAGGAAAGAGAAAGAGGGGAAATAAAGAATGTCCTCATATTAAATGGACAACATCATTATTGAAAAACACAATCCCATAATGCGGGTGGATACTCTGCAGCCCAGTTAGCGTTTGCCGTAGAATGACAATCAAACGGAACATGCTCGGTGAACTAGTAGTGAATGACACAGAAGTGCACTCTATTGACAGTATTGAATTCCTGAAGGCAGCGCAATGGCAAGCAATTACAGCTCTCTATCACATGCAATCTAAAATAACATCATTTTGCTCTAATGGAAATGTAGCCGCTGACATTTGCCTTCATAGCCCTAATGACAACACAAACATCTGAAGTGCCACACAACAAGTAAGTAATATTGTATATTCACAGAAAGAGTAGCTAACACAGTAGCAAACTAGAAAGGTGTGCTCTGTAGAGCGCATATTTCCACCACCAGGATGCATGCACTAATAATGATAGCGATGTATTCAGTGACATTTACTACGTACAGCCATGAACACATGATTAGCAGTTGTACATCGTCTCTGTCTGTCTCTATCATGCACATTCATCTACCCATTTGTCTAACTCTCTCCATCTTTCAGATTTCTGTCATTCAAATTTCTCTGTAATCCGCAACGTATGTTTGCGTCAATAAGGTTTGTACAAGCAGAAAACGTTGCTGGGGTTATTGCACTGACAACGCATCACTTTGCAATGCGTCAATCAGTGTGTTCAGGCTTCGTTACCCAGCATTGGCCAGGTTACTGCGTGGGTGAAATACGCACTGATTTGCGCGTGTCCATATCAGGGCATAATCCTCGTCAATGTCATTGACATTACAGCTCCGCAAGATGACAGTCAATTGTGCATAAAACAGAAAAGTAATGGCATGTAGGATAAGATGTAAAAAATAATATCTGAACGGTGGCAGAACATGCCAGCATAATGTTACGGTACGAAGAGATCTCTTCCTACCGTATGAGTCGGAGAGAGAGAAATCATGTCAAATTCATTAGGGATGTCCAAATTAAATCAACCGAAAACATTATTTTCAAATCCAGCATGCTCGTTTGTTAATTACATAGTTACAGATACAGTATTTTCTGTAATTTCCAGGCCATTTCGTATTAGGTCATTATTCATTTTGGCCTATGTGTTGGTGAATGTCAGCACTCTAAACTCTGTAAAAGGGGATTAAGACTTAAGAAAGCTCAGTCTGGGTGCTGACTTGTCTCCTTCTCTCCAGAGTGGCTGCGTCTCTCTACAGGCAGCGAGCCCCCCTCCCTCTCCACTGGCTATGTGTCGAACGGCCGTGTTGCGCACCGAACCTCTGCGGTGCCGTGAGTTGACTCAAAAGTGGATGCAAAAAAACGTCATTATTATTGATTTATTTTTCTACTAATAAGATAAATAAGGAGAGCATTTGGGGAAAACCTTTTTCCCCCAAAATGATTCAGATTCAGGATTTTTTTTTATACTAATACTTGATACATTATCAACATTATCAACATGCATTGATTATAGCAATATCATATCAAACCCAGGTTTAACACTGCAATTTCTGAAAAACGACACATTTTATTAGGACTCCTAAAATTTCCCTGGGACTCATTCAAATGACCACCAGTGAGTCCCGGGACTCACTACATTGAAAATCTAACAGCATCACTGTATATGATACTGATCAGCCAAGTAGTATGCGAGATTAACTGCAATGAAATAAAGCATTCAAATGAGCATTCAAATTAGCCTGATGGTGGCGCTATAACAGGCCACTTCACGTTTTGGCCTATAACTCTTGAACTGTAGGTCGGTAACCACATGTTTTAGGGAATACATGTGGTTCCTTTCCTTGTCTCGCGATGCAACTCCCCATATAGCCCCGCCAATTTGAGAGATTGTGAACAATTACATTTTCTGCCATTTCACGTTTTCTTCAAACACACTTTTTGTTACTACTACTCCTACAGATTCTATCCAAAACTCACACAAATTGTTACACATTATCTCTGGAGTCATGTAATCAAGATGTACCAGTCAGATCTTTCCATTTAGTCAACCCGGCCTGGTGAAGATCTGCGCTCTGAGGAGTGCACTTTTCTAGTTAGATATATTGTGTGGGGGGGGGGGGGGGGGTCACACAAATGGTTAGGTCTCATCCTCCGGGGAGCATGAATGTGCACAGCAAATTCAAAATCCAGAAAGTAGTTTTTGAGATATCTTGTTTGGAATTCAAGTGTTCGACGGACAAACGGACGGACCGACCAGTGAAAGGACATTTTATCATTGCATCATAAAACTCGATCAAGTGTCTCCCAGTTTTCATCATCATTTCTGTTAGGTTTCCACTTCATTTAGTGGATGGCCTGGAACACAATGAGGCAGTCGTAAAGCACGGACCCGCACACACGCATATGCACAAGCGGGCGCGCACACACACACACACACACACACACACACACACACACATAAAGGTTTAATAGTACAATTTCATCATGAGAGGGTTTAAGGCCCCCTGTGGCTTTGATCAATTCATTTAAACTTGAATAGTATCCAAACACATGGCCACATAACATGTACACATAAAACACACACACACACACACACACACACACACACACACACAATACAATAACACTAACACCCATAGAGAAACATACGCATTTCCTCAAAATATTCATTGGCTAGTGAAAAGGTCTCATAACTGGCGGTGCTGTCAATACCATCTGATTGTGGTGGCGATTTGTCCCACACAACCGTTGCACAACCAGGGCAAACAGAAAGATGAGCTCACAGTCCAGTAAAGGTGAGCTATTTAGCCAGGGCTGTCACGCCTCCCAAGCTGTGTACATCTTATCAGAATGCAAATAGAATGCAGGCCAAGCCTGAAACAGACTTGACATGCTCAACTTGTAAACAAATGCTGCAGAATAGCTCGCCTCGACCAAGGCACGGTGAGGTCCATCAGAGCTACACAGTGAAATCCAGTTAAATTAACACCCCGGATTGTACTGTGTATGTACACCAAAATACACAACTCACCAAATGGAAAAGCCCACCGTGGCATGTTTATTATTGAGATGAGAATGGTACTTTCATTTGTCCACTGAACATTGGATTATCCATTTTGAACTTAAAATACAGCGAGCAAAACTCTGACCACCACAATTCAATGGGAATTGTTTCATGGGATGTTACTATAAACTATTTACTGTCCTGTTCAACTAATATATTACTTATGGAATCACAGTTGTGCATTGTTTTGTTTTTCACTGAAGACAAATCGCATTTTATCCGAAGAGCAGAGTCCAAAACTCAAGACAAGTGAAAACGTTATTTTTCATTTACGGTCAGGATAGGCAGCCCGGGGCCTCCCAGTTCCCCTCCAATCCTGTTACAAGAGGGATTTGTTCTGCTGGGCCTATAAAAGATTAGTCCTCCAGGAGAGAGAGAGAATGGACTTGATTAGCTAGACAGCAATTTAATGGGATTGTCAGAGGGCCTACAATAAATCAGCTTTTGTGATTAAATGGGATCTCCAGTAAAACTTGTATGTCTCCAAATCAATAACTATCGAATGTTTCTTCCTTTGTTCCAAGCAGGGGGGGGGGGGTAAAAAAGAAAAGCTAGAGAAACAAAACCAGAATTTCCGGTGAGCTAATGATCCTGCCGCCAGTGGTGAGAAGCGGCTTACATGTTCTTGCAGGGAAGAGCAAAGCGCCACTCAGCCTGGCGACGAAAGGAGAGAGAGAGAGAAGCGAGAGAGACTTATGTTTAGAGCACAGAACAAAGCATAGGGGAATAGTTGGAGCATTAAGTAAAAGCAAATGGACTTAAGCAGCAAGAGAAGGATATATTTCCATAATTGGACTGATACTGTAAAAGCTCCTGGCTTATAATGGCTAACCACAGACGGCACTGATATTATGGGTGTGTGTGTGTGTGTGTGTGCACAAGTACTTACACGTGTGTGTGTGTGTGTGTGTGTGTGTGTGTGTGTGTGTGTGTGTGTGTGTGTGTGTGTGTGTGTGTGTGTGTGTGTGTGTGTGTGTGTGTGTGTGTGTGTGTGTGTGTGTGTGTGTGTGTGTGTGTGTGTGTGTGCGTGCGTGCGTGTGCGTGTGTGTGTGTGTGTGTGTGTGTGCATCTCACTATCATGGCTCTACAATGTGTGTCTGTGTGATTTAACACTGGGAGAAAGAGCATGGGCTTGGTCTATTAGTTTGGAAATAAAATGGTGTGGAGTCACAATGTCTCCAGCCAGTCCGTGACCCCATATAGTGATGGAGTGCTGCCCTGGACAATTAAGCAGCTCTGCACTCTGATTTCTCCATATATATTAACCACCAAACACAAGCGAGACACACAGACCAGCACCCATAGATCACGACACAGGTTAAATGGAAAATATCATTGACCAGTAGGTGTTTTTCCATCTAAATAGATATGGGATTTGAATTTTGCACGGGGTACCATAAGGTTAAAAGATTTATTGATGTGCCGCGGCCTGTTGTGCTTTTTGTGCAAAAATGCAAAAAGAGGGCATTTATCAAAGCATAGGAAAAACAATCACACTACAAAACATGCTCATGTAACAAAACATATTCTGACAACTAATCAAAAAAGGGAAGAAAAGAAAAAGGTTGTTTTTTTTTGTCTTTAGTAGAGTGTGACTGTTTTGAAGTGTACGAGTCTGGTAGCCAGCTGTACATGGATGACCCTGGCCTGTGTATTGTGGGTGTTGTGTTGCAGTGCTGAGGTCTGGCTCACCCCCTGTTCTCCACACATCAGATCAGATCAGATCAGAGCCCCTCCTCTCAGAACGTTCCAGGTTCTACCAGCCTGCTCTGCATTCCTGCTGCTTTGATATTGGGGGGTGTACTCCCCCACGTCTGTCCATCATCATCCTCGTCTCCCCTCTATCCCCACCATCTCAAAACCTCTGCTAATCCCCTGCACATTGCCCGTACACCCCACCACCACCACCACCCACCCACCTTTGTCCTCCCCCAGCTCAGAGGAATTCACCACTTCTGGATAGTGTTGCATTTTTCCACAGGCCACATCCTTGATAGCTTAATGGTGCCCCTCACAGAGGAGAACATTTGCAGGGAATCCGGGAGGCTTTTAAGTCCAATCCTCCATGTTTTAGTCATTGAAGACCGAGGCTGCAGCGCAGACTGCAAAGCCAAAACACAGCAGAGCATATTCAAGCTTGTGCGCGGAAAAACTTTCCATTCGCCTCATGTCTGTTGTCTGCCTGTATTATTCAAAAGGCTCTGTTCGCTGCAGAGATGGACCGCTCTCACGCTCACATGTTGCAGCTAAGTGCCACAAGGCCAGCATACAAGGAGGCAAACAACCTTGAGCATTGTCCATCGCCTAACAAAAACACTTCACCACAATCAATGTGTGTCATAACCCAGTCCTGTGCATCAGGCCTGGCTGCAAAGCAATTCCATCTCTCCATTCAGCCTGTGATTCTTCATTCCGTGGCACTGCCTCTGCTCTTTGTCAGTGCCATTTCACTAGCTTTCATTTTGACATCTTCACAACTGTGCATGGTCTATGCGGCCCTCTGTGCACCTTGAAGGTCTGTTCATTTTCTGTGCTGAAGGGAGAGAGCACAGAAACAGGGTGGCTATGCACACATTGATCTCTTTCATCTCAGACTTATGTCTTTCTTTGCCATGTGAAGAAATTAAAAGGTCTTTCTAGCTGTGAAACTTGGCATTCTGGAAGACATAAGAATGCATTGTATTCGAATGGTTCTTCACATGCAGTAATGATATATTGATTTGTTTTTGTAGTCTGTTCTGCACCAAGCACGCACGGACACACACCAAACCAAATCCTCCCAAACATATTTCTCTTCGCCCTCACCCACTTTCCTTCCGTCCTTAATCTCACCTTTACTCTATTACAGTAATAAACCTGTACGGGGAAGGCTCATAACTGCCAACAGGGTCAAGGGAAATGAAAGGCCAAACACAATGGCAGATGCAGCAAATTTTTAAATAGATGGAAATAAATAAATAAGTTACACACAGCTGTTGTGTAAAGCAGACCAAATGGAAAAAAGAAACTAGTTCTCTGATGAAAAAATTAAGTGGCACTTTTGAGCCATAGTACAACGGTTTTACATCACATAACAAGTAAACAGTTGGATAAAACATTTTTGAAACATTCAGACCAAAAACAAAGTCTTAGGGGGTTGAGAGATAGGGGGAATGGGAGCACTGCTGGAGGACTCCCACTGGGCCAGTGACCTTCAGTGGCCGTTTCAGGGACAAGTGAGTGATGCTGCTTTTACAGCACCCCTCGTTCTGTGTGT
Source organism: Gymnoscopelus braueri (assembly GCF_963280865.1). Lineage (NCBI taxonomy): Eukaryota > Metazoa > Chordata > Actinopteri > Myctophiformes > Myctophidae > Gymnoscopelus > Gymnoscopelus braueri. The sequence goes on from NC_137614.1 coordinate 14,579,494, forward strand.
GTAATGGCATGGCTTATGGCTGTCTCCAGCTATACGACTCTTTATGACATCCATAGCTATGATTGCAGGCCAGGCCAATGCAGCCGCTACCACAGCAGCAGCGTATGGCTGGGTATGTGGAACACAGGGCAGGCTGACCCTGAACCAGCCCCCGTGCTATTGGCCTAGCCCTGTAGCTAGGGATATGGGGGGGGGATTATGGCAGGAGAGCTGGGAGCGTGGGTTAATCTCAGGTGTTGTGGACAGGTTTTAATATAGATGGTCAGCAAGGATGTGATAGGGGATAATTGCTTTTGGGGTTGTCACAGATGGTGCTGGTTGATCTGTTAACCATGGCCGGGCCAGAGCTCTGTCAAGGACGTTTTTTACTGTTCTGCACCCCTTATCTTGCCCTCATACTGCCCATCTACCGTATAGGACTGGGGAGTTGATTTCAGTGCTCCATGCTGCAGGCTCTTTTTCATCATTGTTTCACAGAGTAACAGCTGATTACATACTGTATGATACATAACTACTGGAAAAATTCTAATGTTAATAAGAAGAAGTCTTAATCACTACGCATGAAACACTTGTGAATTGTTCCTAATCAAAGTAAATTGGCAATCATGGGCAATTACCAAGTCCCACATTAAAAGGCACAGGTTTGTATTTCTTGTCTATTACAGATCAAATAATGATATAATCAATAAAATATGTGAATAAGTAAGTCATTAAAATCAATACTGCACAACGTGGGGAACACATAGCTGCATAAAAGAAACATAGTTTTTAATGTAGCATTACCTAATATACCTTTATATTACACAACTTACTAAATGGCAAAGCTAGAACATGCAATATTGAACGGAGAATAAAGGAAAGAGAGAGAGAGAGAGAGTGAGTGACACAGAGAACTGGCAGTATGATGGAGGTCTGAGCTTGCCTCTCATCAGAGCTATTCCAAGCGGCTGCCCTGTCAGAACTCGCCCCAGATGAGGCATCTCGTGGCTGGGAGAGAGCTGTCATAACAGGACGCCTGGAGGGTTGTTAGATCAGACAGGCAGTTCTGAGAGGTGTTAGGACACACATGCGCATGTGCATGCGCGCCCGCACTCACGCACACACACACACATGCTCATGCCCCATACATACATACATACACACTATGTATGTGAGTGGTCCTGGTTATAAGACAGACTACAGTGTAGTTGACAGTCAGTCATCATGGGGCTCTGTCTCGCTCTCTACTCTGTAATACATTCTCAATGTCTCTTTCTCTCTTACTCCTGACGGGAGAACATAGGGAGGGGCGGCACTGACAGGCTGACTTAAATATTTATGCTGACAGGGGAAAGACAAGAATGTTATCTTCACCAAGACGCTCGTCCCTATCACCACATGCTCTGACTGAAGCCACTTACATGAAACATACGCCCCCCGCCCCCCAGCCCCCCTTAGGGCCAGTAAAATCTGGAGGGGGTGAAAGGTATGTGCAGCAGTGAAAAGATTGAGTGTCCAGATAACGTGGACGCACATAGCTGCTTTCTCTGAGTGTTGTGGATATTAGTATCATCTTACGAGGATACTACCTCAGATAAGATGACGGAAAAACAAGCCCTTTTGTAGAAGACTACAAAGTTTCATGTAAAGGCAGGGAGTGCAAGATCTAATGTTACCATTTATCTCTGACAATTTGAATCCTCGCCTTTTTTGTCCACACGCGCGCACCCAAACACACACACACACACACACGTGTACAGGCACACCGCGTCCTATTCTTCCCTACTCTCTCGCAATCCAATTGACTCTCTTGACACTTGCAAACATATGGACTACTGTTGTTACAGTGCGGTGGAGCCTCTCTGGGACAGCGTGTGTGTGTGTGTGTGTGTGTGTGTGTGTGTGTGTGTGTGTGTGTGTGTGTGTGTGTGTGGGAGAGAGAGAGAGAGAGAGTGAGAGAGAGAAAGAGAGAGAGCAAGGTAGTGCTGTACACAGATGCCACCTCTCCTGTGATCCACATCCCATTAAAGGAGGGCGGACGGCTACTCCAATCAACAGATCACCTTTTCAAGCAGCCCTTTGTTCTCCGACCCCTGGCAGCTGGCAGCAATTAGCTGGCAGGACAGGACACAGCAGTCCAGCTTGCCAGTTAGTCCATTATGGTGCCTGGATGGGCTATGCATGGGAGTGGAATCCCAAGCGCTGCGGGCAGTAAATTGGATCTGCTATAAAGGCCGATGAATCTCCTTTCCCGCAAGCCCTCTGGTCCCAACCTGCCATCAACCTTTGAGCACTAGTTACACCAAACGCTGTACATCGCAACACATGTTCTAGTCAACTATATATGCCATCAGGGTTTGGGTCTGTACTTAAAGTTAACTTAAAGTTGACAGTGGACGCAGGTGTTAAGAGTCCTCCAATGCAGATGTTTTTTGCTTTGTCAAGTTGGCCCTGAAGAGGTGATGAGTTTGATGACGAGACTTTCCAAGTTTCCCCTTGAAAGGTCTTGTTGCTGACAGCAATAATAAATTGCAATCTGACTCCAATCAATCGCAGACCAGCTTGAACCCCTTAAGTCCTTAAGAACGGGAGGCCGGGGAAAAATCAATTTGCAATTTACATCAGGCTGTGGAGAGAGAGTTGAAAACGGCGAAAAAGAGACAGAGCCAAGAAAAGGAGTATAATTACATCCGAGCCAGTAAGCAGAGCCACAGCCTTAACATTACAAACCGATTCGGGTGTGATAATCAATGGTACTGAGTAATACGGCTCACAGGTATCTACAAGCCTGCCATTCATATGCACATCAGGTCATTCAGTACACTGCCAGGTATCAACCAGGGGAAGTGATTTGTGTCGCATCAACAGGCAGCGAGCGTGACGACAGTTTCTCAGTGGCTTGGCTTCCTGGTAACTGTGCTGCCTGGATGACACACAATGGAGGTGGCAGGAAGAGGACACCATTGAGGTGAGGGAGCAAGCAGGACTGGCTCAGGGACGTCACTATCGTTGCCAGAGGCTAATGCCGTGTTGTGTTATGGGCTGACTAACTCAGATGTGGCGAAACCAGATCCGTGGAGGTGCTGAGTAAGCACTCTTTCATGCACACCAACACACACACACACACACACACACACACACACACACACACACACACACACACACACACACACACAGTCTATAGAGTCACCACACGCTCACTCAAAAAACACAGCACAGCTAGAGATGGAGCCAAAAGTCATAATGAGAAACAGAAGCAGAGGGAGGTGAATGAATAGACGCAGTTTCGACTGTGTTTTGTTTTCTAGCAGAGACAGAGAAAGGAGGTAGAAGGAGCAGGCTCCGAGGGTTAAACGTTGGCAAAAAAAAAACGTGGGGAGGGGGACAAAGGGTCCATTGTAAGGGGCAGAAGTGTCCCCGGAAAGGAGGGGAGAGAGAAAAGAAAGCCACCACTGGCCTGTCCCCTGGCCCTATTGTAAGCCAAGGGGAGTGCAGCCACGCATGACAGATGTCCCCAGCCATTGTTCCCCCATCAGCCTGCTCACTCTGCCTCCTGCTCTGGCTCAGGAATTCCATGAGACAGCCTCCGTCAGGCTTGAGAAAGGCGTTCCACACGCCTCGGCCCTCGCCGCGGCGTTCCCCGCCACTGCCCTGGCCAGCCACAGCGGGTGTGTACGGAGGCACATAAGGTGTGGGGGGTTTGACGGCGCAGGGGTGGTGGGGGGAGATTTCACTTCTCAAGAGGGGCTCTTAGTAGGGTGCCAAAAGTTATGCGAAAAAGACAGCGCTGTTCCCATCAGCCTGTCATTTATGCTGCCGCATACGCTAGGACGAGTGCATGAGAGTGCATACGCGTATACTCATTAAGAGAGACAGGAGAGGAAACTCTTTATTGACAGGCAGGAGGACAAACTTGAAATGCGTATGTCGGACGATACTGAACAACTCACCAAGACAAGCTTGCTATTTTTATCAGTGAATTAAAAGACAATCAATTGCATTTGTAATCACATTAACAGCTAACAAAATAACACCCACATCTTGGTTTAGCCCCAGGTGTACGAGCCAAGGCAGTAAAATCAATTACCAAAGTGTTAAGTGAAGTGCGGGTTTCTAACCGCTTCTGTTTTTTTTTTATAAACATAAAAAGCTGAGGTAAGGCTGTGACGTTTTGCATTCTCCATTCAGTGGCTCACCATGTGGCAGACCGGCTTGTCGGCCTGTCAGTCACAGCAACAGTGTGCCAGTGGGGAAGTGAGCACAACAATGGCTGTCTGGTTAATGGGTGAGAGATCTATCAGACAATCCAATCCTCCATTTCTATGCCTTACTACCACACTGTCTGCTCTCTGTCCTATTCTTCTCTCAGCCTAAACTACATTCTACTCACTCTACCTCGCCCCAATCAGTTACCCCACCCCCGCCCGCCTGTTAACATTCATTTCGAACATGCGCGGGCACACACACACGCACACACATGCACACACACATGGTCACATTCCAAAGCATAATGCCTTCTCAAGCTGGGGAAGAGAGAAAGAGAGAGAGAGAGAGAGAGTGGGGGGGGAAATCTCTTGGATGCAATGGATGTTTACCACATGGATCAATGGCTGGCTGTTTAATCATTTGGTGAATTAAATCAGTGCTGAGATACAGCTTCTGCTCTGTAACCCAACCAGCAGGACAGTCTGCTACACTGTCCAAATCCCTGCCACTCTGACCCCAAAGTGCTGCATCAGCACAACTCAACCAAATACACGCCCATGACAGATGTCTCTGGGTCACCTACAGTAGGACAACAGTAACTTTTCACACGTTTGCAAAGAATAACCACACTATGATTATCTATATCTACATATATTCATTATTCTAATGGTATTTTATCTTATACACTCACCTGGGTCGTATGATTTCAACTTTATTTATCGAAAAGTAAAGTAAAAAATAAAGGCTACGAAAACATAATTCTCAAGTTATTTTGTTGTCCTTGGCCAGAAGGAAACAAAGCAATGAGCTGCATTTCATGGCAATGCCCCATAGTGGGGCAGCTAGATCTGTTTGTGTGTATAGTTTTGTTTTGGCTCCAGTATATCGGCTATTGGCTCCATAACGTCCTCTGCCTTAAATTGGTGCCTTCTCTTCTTCAAGCCGTTGTAGTTCCTATGTGTTTCTATTCTGTTCTCTGCTATCAGACCTGACTCCAGAATTAGTACATACTGAAATTGAAGACAGTATATTGACCTATTTCTCCTTCATAGTCAATAGCTCAATATGTCAATAGAGGAGCCACATCAGTGTCCTAGATGTTCATTAGCCTCTACATGTTAGGGACTAGCTAAAGCATCACAGATGAAACCTTAGAACCACCACACTACTACATAAGGGTCCCACCAAGGGCCCGACTGATGCCAGATCTGATGTCGGATGCTGATCCAGATTTGTTTTTACTGAGGTTTTGATCCATATTTTGTCAAAAAGTACAAAATCTTGAAATCAATTAGATTTGTTCTTATTTGATTAAAGTTACTGTCCATGAACATTTAAATCAGATTGAGAATCAGAAAATCTGAATCCGTTTTGTTACTTCCATAATACACACTAGCATGGGTTAAAAAACACCATTCTCTGCAACAATTAAAGGACCACATCACCCATTTTCAACCTATCTTCATATAATTGGTCCTCACTAATGCCCTGTGTCTCAGAGGAGGGCTGTGGACAGTTCAGAAACCCGCCTACCAATGACATCCTGGATTGGGTATCCAAGCTAATAGAAACTGCAGGCTTTCTATTCCTGGAAAGTTTGCATGCTATATAATAGAAGCCATTGTTCTAGCATTCTTTTTTCTTTTTTTACTGTCCACAGCCCTCCTCTGAGACAAAGAGTGAGTGGACAGAAATGGTACAGTACCATATTATTGAGCAATAGTGTAAATTAACTTCAATAATATGAAAATTATATTTTACTTTAATTACAGTGTCTTTCCCTATTTAGGACTGACCGTGGGTAGCTACCTGGGACGTAAGTCGGGGCTTGATCAACCCTGGCTGGGTCACCTGGGTGAGGGTGTATGTTGCGAGACCCGAAACATCCTATGACCCCAGGCTACAACACTGATGATACGTCCCAGGTGCATCCATGTGATGTTTTTTCGTTACAGTTATAATTACTTTAATATACAGTGAACAAACAAACAAGTAAATATAAACTCTATATTATTTACCACTGAAGCCCTATTCAAAATAGCCTATCTACATGTATCTACATGCTTGTGACGTGTTGTGAGCTCGTAACTCTGCAATTTTTAGAACATTTTAAAAGGGACACAGCTGCAGCATAATTGCCAATGCTGATTGTCCAAAAATGTCTAAAACCGATATGGATAAAAACCGATATAACCACTGTAGTCCCATCCATGCATGAACCTCAGAAAGGTGGGAGTGACTATCAAACCTGTGACGGGCGAAAATCATGTCGTATGGTCTTGTCGGCCTTTCCACTGGGCAACAGAATGAAAGTGGGCCCAGCAGACCCCTGGCTAGAGTCAAATGAATGCATGTAAACGTTTAGCCCCCTGCACACTGTGCCATGATCCACCGCACAGGCTTAGGTGACCCCAGTCAACATCAATCACATGAAACACAATGGGAAGAGGCACACAGGGGAAAAACTGGGGTCAACAACACTTTTAATAAGCAGACCCGGATGGCATTGTGGGAGCAGATCGGCTCCCGTTCGTTCTCCTGGCCATGGGTAAGCTGGGCACTCCGGACCCCTCAACCGTGAGCGGCAATTATGAGGAACCCTCAATGCATGAGCTTTAGAGATGAGTGGATAATCTACTTGGGCGGATTTAAGACTAATCTGCCATTTCTGCTTTCCAAATCAAATCACAATGGGATACATATAGGGCTTATGCACCGATATGATGATTCCAAACCATAGACAGAGGGATGGAGATTCAATGGCAATGGGGTTTTGGCCATGACACAATAAAAAAAAAAGACCAGATGAAAGGCTGTTTTTTTTTTTGGGGGGGGGGGGCTCTTCATGCAAAAGCCATGTACAAATTGTACAAGGGCTGGGCATTGTGGACAAAATTAGATATATTTATTTTTACCAAATACCTCAATATCGACATTGTGACAATAATGTTGTATTGTGATGATATTATACATGGTCTTTTAAATCTTTCAAAATCTTTCAAAATAGCAGCTCCACAAGCTCAGAGCGCATCGCACGGCTACGTGTTATGAGCTTGTAGATTGACTATTATAGAATTGTTTTAAAAAGTAAATAAGGCAAAAGTAATTAACACCAGGAAAAGACAACATTTATGCCATATTACGATATTACGATATCCAAAATCCCATCCAGACTATACCTAGTCTCACATCACAATATCGATATAACATCGATATAATTGCCCAGTCCTACATTTTACCACCTGCAATTCATCATAATTCACTCTCACAGCTCAGCTGAGCTCTATCTCCCAGGAACACGCATCAAATAAACAGAAAGTGAATGGTTGTTTTGACAGCTGCAGGGATAACATTACCCTATTTTTCTGCCTTCTGCCACAGATAAGAACTATTAGCAGATGAGGAAATGCAGGGGCCGGTCACGCCTTTCCTGCTCCAACGTTCTGCAGTTACTGTAGGTCATCATCCTGAGGTTTCATTCTGTTTGAGGAGCCCACCGAGCTAATAAGGGTTAGGAAAGACCAGTGGCTGACAGTAACAAAGTACATTTACTTAAGTACTGTACGTAAGTACATTTGTTTGAAAATCTAACTATCTTTACTTGAGTATTTGCATTTTCAATACACGACAAATACTGTACTTTTGACCTCACTACAATTCTAGCAAGAAAACAAAAAACATTATGAACCAGAATAATTTGCTCCTTGGAGACTACTCAGGGCCCGCAAACTTTGGAAGGCAGTCATAGCCACTTGCAATGGGATCCGACAATTTGTACTCATACATCTTGATCACATGACTTCAGAGATAATGTGTACTGATTTGTGTGAAAAACGCAAAATGGTGGAAATGGGAGTGGCCTATTTGGGAAGTTGTGTCATGATCCAAAGAATCCAGGAAAAAAACTAAGTTTGATTGAATGACCTACGGCTCAAGAGTTATAGGCCAAAACATGAAGGGCCCTGTTATAGCACCACCATTAGGTCGATTGGAACATTTGGGGCAGAGGTTCTTCCTTGGCCTTAAGGGAGTGTGTGCAAAGTTTCAGGCCGGTGCCGGAGATTCTCTGTACACAGACGGACAAACACACGGGCGGACGGACAGGGGCGAAAACATAGTCTTGACCATGCCTTTGGCCTGGCGGAGACAATTAACAACTTAAGCCCTATTTCAAATATAGTCGAAATAGCAGATCTACAAACTCACGAGGAAGGCGTTTTGGAACAACCACCACCAGAGACTGACTGTCCTCACAACTCCTACCCCCATGAGCACTCATCCTGGCCATAGAAGCCATCGATAAAAAGCAGATCTACAAACCCACCACATGTGGCCCTTAACTAATGATATATTAACTTTGGTTAAGTCATAGTGACTTCACCATTAATTAACAGGAAATAATGATGAATTCATGATAAATTCATGATGAATTCATGAGTTAATAATTAATTAGTCATTAATTAAGCGTTAATTCTGTGTCTTAATTTGCTCCCTATAGTAAGTTGTGACCTTTGACAGAGCAACTTTGACTTGTAGTTGAGTAATATTTGACCAGGGGTACTTTGACGTAGTACGTTGAGTACTACCTTGTCCTGACCCACAAAAGCACATGTAAACTTGTATGCAGTCACGCACGCAAACATGCACACGCACAGCAAGGCCAAGTGGGAAAGGCTAATAGCACATTAAACTGTGAAATCCTCAGTGTTCATTTATGCCTAAATCCATTGTACACTCTCAGAGTTAAATGAACACTGAGGGTTGTACTGCGTAAGGCAGTGTGTGTACAGTAATGGCTCTCGTCCCATCATCATTTCATTACCTCTCCCTCTTTCACTCTGTGAGACACTTACAACCCCATTACCTTCTGTAGCTCATCTCCAGCGCTAGCCACAGACGCAAACACATTGATCCAACATCTGAACAGCAAACAGCAAGTGTAGACACCAGAAGTCCTAAATTCACAGCCACACAATCAATAGGGATCGAGGCAGGAAAGTCTTCAAAGGAAATGCAGGGAGGGGGGTTGTTAAGTCAGTCAAATAATGTCATCAATAGACTACTAGAGGACTTTGCTAATGAATGACCAGCTTAAAGGACTAGATAAGACCTTGCCAATGTTCTTGGGAGGTTTAAAGGATACAGGATAGGGAACCGCACACTAGATCTACCCCGTTGTTATCGTGATAGAAAGTTGTTCATAGGTCCCTATAGTTTCCTGTAAAAGATAATAATAATCTATTCATCTATTCATAATCTAATGATCCTTTTTAAAGTTCATGTTAATATTACAGGGAGCTGAGTTCAAGAAGTTCGTACAGCCCTCTCTCTCTATTTACCGGGCCTAGGAGGTGACATGTGGCTACGGAGGGGTTTTATTTCATTTGGGGGGCAGCTGAGGTCTCGAGACCCCAGTTGTCCTCGAGCATCCTCCAAAATATGCTGAAAATAGACCTGCTCAGCTGCTCAGCCGCGCCACCACACATTAACACAAGTTGACTGCCACAGGATGCCACCAGGTCGGCTCCCTCCACAGCCTCAGGTTCCCCTTGTGGAGAAGAGGTCAGGCCAGAACTTTGTTCTGCCTTCATGATCCTGCTACATTTTTGGAACTAGCATCTCTTTGAGCACTGGTCCACAGCCAGCGACGGAATGACCAAGCCTCTCACTCTTTCCATATCCACTAGATGTGGGGTCCGGGAACTCCCAAGCCAGGGGTAGTTGGGGGGGGGGGGTTTCAGGGGGTCCAGAATTCTCAGCAAAACGAGGAATAAATGTAACACTTAAGCCGGCTATTAAAAAATTGCCGATCTGTGAGCTTGTATACCTACAATTTGCTAAAAATATTCTCTTATGGGGGTCCATGGGGGGGGGAAAATCAAATGGGGGTCTGTGGACTAATACATATTGAGGGTTATACACAATACACAATTTGGGGGTTCTTGGCAACAAAATGTTTGAGAACCGCTGCCCTATAACACATCTCCCTCATGGAATGATGTCTAATGGAGTGTACCCTGTCTCTACAGACAGACATATAGAGAAAACACATTAACAGATAAAAGTGAGAGAGGACAGGGGTAAAATCTAAGAGAAAACAGAAGAAGGAAATGATAAGGCGTGTGGCCCATGAATGAATGCAAAGGGGTTTTGAAATCGAAATCAAAGAATATAGCAGCTGTGTGTGTTCTTGCAGTCCTCTCACCTTCTCCTTCCCACCCAGCATTACCATTGCCGCCGTCTCAGTGGACCGGCAGCGCTGTCCACCCGTGATGCCCTGAGTGCGGTCGCTGGAGCGCAGGGCCCTGTAAGAAAGGATTCTATTCAAACAGCCTGCTCCCATATGCTGACCAAAACACTCCTCACCTCCAGGCTACGACAGGGAGGCGAAGAGGGGAGAGCAGGAAAGAGAGATAGGAAACTGATAGCCTATCATTAACAGCCCAAATAAATTGAAGAAAAACTGGCAGGCTGAACTACTGACCTCAGTTGTGATGTTTATAGGTGATATCGGCATTGTTTTGTCTCCTGTGGCAGTTCAAAGATCCATTTTGCCTTTCAGAGAGTATTTGCTGTTGGAGATGATTCCTGTAATGTGAAACATCCACCATGATTCACAGCCTATGGCAAGATGGAAATGGTCCACATAGGGCTGGGACTGCTAAGTAATAGCTTACCTTGTTCAATAACCTTCCAAATTTGGCCACATGGACCATCTCAAACTGGGCTGCAATGGAGCTGTCCTCCACACAGTAAAATCCTTAGTGATCATTTAAACTGTACAAATGGTACACTGTACACTTTCAGAGTTAAATTACCAATGAGGATTTTACTGTGCAGCCATGCAGAGAAAGAAAACACCAAGGGGGCCCTATGGTGTGCAAAACACCACTAAACACCAGCTGTGGAAACGGATGCTGTACCAAACAAATCTCTTCCTGCATGCCTAATTTATACTTTGTCATAAATAAGTGTCCTGCACCAAAGAATTGCAGATCTACAAGCTATGTGAGCTCACCATGTCACCAAGTATAAAGCAGACTGAACATTTGATAAGAAAGCAGACTTCTGCATTAAACATGGAGGGCATAAATGCAATATTAATGTATCAATCTGCAGCAAGTTATCAGCCAGTAACTGCATAAACGGTGGTCTAGGCCCCATAAGGGTGAGTCTCTGGGAGACCCGCCTCAGCTATATGATCATCCCGGCCCGCAAATATCAAATAGACTTATTTCCACGATGGTTAAAGCTAAAACATAAATTCCTTAAAAGTTCAACATCCACTCATCCAAAAAGGTTAACCATAAGACCAGATATTCAGTTAAATAAATAAAAAAGATATAGGTGCTATGTATTGATTATAATAAGTAGACTACGTAATGCGTTTAAATTGACCTCTGCACAACACAAGACATAACGTTTCTATTTACAGTTAAACGCTGACACCTAGTGGCTATGTCCTGAAATTAGGCTAAAGCTATAACGAGCGGATCAATCATATTGGAGCGTAGTACAGTAAAAAAAACTGTGCTTTGTTGCTTAAATCTAATGCAAGTTTAAGATTGAAATAGGACTAAATAGCGTAGCTATTGTTTGTAACAAGCTCCATCGTTGTAGGCCTCTAGGCCTAACTATCTACTACTACTACTACTACTACTACACCCCGGAAGCAAATGTAAAACTAGAGAAAAACAAAAACAAACGAGTCTCGACCAGTGGTGGAAAGTAACTAAGTATATTTACTCAAGTACTGTACTTATAAGTACAGTTCAAGTATTTTTTTACTTTACTTGAGTATTTCCAATTGTCAGTACTTTACTTCTACTCCACAACTCAGAGGTAAATATTGTGTTTTTACTCCACTACAATTATATGAAAACTAGTTACTTGGTGTATATTTTGATTATTAATTAAAAAAAAAACATACATTAACCACTTCAACCCATTTCAGCCATTTGAAAATAGCAGATCTACGAGCTCACAATGTCACGATACAACGCAATGTGAGCTTGTAGATCTGCTATTTTCAAAATATTTTTATACATTTGAAAACTTGTGAAATGGGACATTCTGAATTGAATAATGAATACTTTCTACTTTTGATACTTAAAGTACATTTTATACCAATAATTTTGTACTTACTCAAGTAAATATTGAATTCCGTATTACTTGTAACAGTATTTCCACATTGCAGTATTGATACTTTTACTTAAGTAAAAAAATATGAGTAGCTACTTTTTCAGCCACTGCCTGACCACGGAGCTGACTCCAACCTTCATTTCCTCCTTGCGTTCAAGGATTACAATATAAACATAATAATCCTTTACATGATCCTAAAATGTGTTACAGGTCGAGGACCTCGACCTTAAATTGGCAACGTTTCCATAAAATGTAGAAGAATAGTTGCAGATAATGTAAAGTGATTCGAACATAGTATTATCAGATTATTATCAGACCTAAATAAGACCCCTTAACAGATGACGTCACACTGATAAGAAAGAACCAGTATGCGCGCAATGAAACCCATTCTGTCAGGTCTCGCTAGGACGCACCTCACTAGCCAACACAACACACAAGAGGGGGTTGGGGTGTGCTGAAACCAGCGCACCCCGAAACAACAGGTTCAGAATTGATTGCGTGAAACAATCACCTGTGCATCCAAGTCTCAACTTTGGTAAACAAATAATTGGTCTTGTTTATCCCCAAAATGACAGGTTTAGTCATTTGTAGCATTTTGTTTAAATGTAAGTACAATTTTATGTATTTGGCCCCTCATTTATAAAATAAATGTAAATAAAATAAATATGAAAACAAATCGTGGCAGAGCCCACTGTGCAGGTTTAGTGGTTTACCGCAAATTTCCCTCGGTGTTTGTTGCCTCACGTCACGTTCGTATATTTCATCATGTTCACAGCGAAAGTGTGCAGACTGTGCACTAGGTAGGCCACTGTTTCCCAAATAGTGGGTCGGGACTCATTTGTGGGTCGCGAACAAAGTTTGATGGGTCACGAGTTACATTTTGTTTTTAATTATTATTATTTAAAAGCATTTAAAATAAAACAAAAACAAAAATGTGATCATTTTTTTTCATGAATTAAAAACGAATTCAATGATTTTTCAAAAGAATTTCATGAATAAAAATTAAAGAAAAGAAGAAATTCCATAAATTCAAAAACAAATGTTTGAGAAGTAGTGAAAAATAACCAATCTACAAGCTTACAACGTGTCACATCACAACGTTGGGAGCTTGTAGATCTGCTATTTTCACTAGCTTGGGTCATTCACATTTGGGTCTCAAGCTAAAAAGTTTGGGAACCAGTCATATTATAACTCTATGTGTGCATCCCCCTGGTGCTGGTGTATTAAGACATTGGTTATCAATTTTGTGGGCTCAGGAGACCCCTATACATAATTATTTTCATCTAAGGAACTCTTAAATTAATTACATTTTTTCACTCTATCACAGGTTATTCTTTTAGCTATGGCCTAGGCCAGGCCTACTACTTTTACTGACATTTTACATAACAGTATGATGGGCTCTTCTATACAATAATGATCATTATAATGATGATGATGATGATGATGATGATGATGATGATGATGATGATGATGATTATTATTATTTTATAGAAAGAGAACGTGACATCACACCTTGTTGTTTTATAGCGACCTCGCAAGATGGCACCACCTGTACTGGGTATGGACTTGGTCCGCTCTTAAAAAAATATATCTACTATTTATCTTCGCCAAATGTTCCCCCCAGAATAGGGATACCTTGGTTCAAATGGTTAAACACTTAAGCCCTATAGGTATTGGATTTTTTGGCTATTCGACAATAGCAGATCAGCAAGATTCAAGTTAGAAGTTCTGCTATTTTTGAAAATGTTGACAAAATTGACAATCTTTTATGAGGGCCCCTTCCTGGCACAATACGCGGGATCCACGGCCAAATAGCTACATAATCAATTTGTGGGTCCTTGACGTGAAAATGTTTGAGAACCCAGCCACAGGAAAAAGCAGAGGAGAGATGGAATGTCTCTCATAGTTTTTGGTCACCAAGCCCTCAGGTGCACTGAGTGGGGTCTCTCCAGACATCTGCCCTTACTCAATACACAATTCCCTGTGTGTGTGTGTGTGTGTGTGTGTGTGTGTGTGTGTGTGTGTGTGTGTGTGTGTGTGTGTGTGTGTGTGTGTGTGTGTGTGTGTGTGTGTGTGTGTGTGTGTGTGTGTGTGTGTGTGTGTGCGCGCGTGTCTTTTCTTTTGTTTTACTATGTTTATGGGGACAGTAAAACCAGAAAAAAATGTACCTCACCCTCATCGACCCTTTATGGTATTTTTATGAAAGATTTCTTGAGGTTGGATTGCAATTAGGAGAAGAGTGCGTGCGTCGGTGCGTGCGTGCGTGCGTGCATGCGTGTGTGTGCTCACGCCTGTGGATGTGTGGCCCATTTACAGCACTTCAAGTGATGGACACCAGGCATGACCTCACATGCCCTCTGACATCACAGGTCCAGCCTAAGGGTCAGAGCTAGGAATCTAATGAATAGCAGAGGAGAGTCACAGCTCATAGCAACAAAGGAGGCATGACACACAGGCAAGAGATTGCAGAAATATATCACGGTCTCTCCGACACTCATCAATAAAGCAAAAAGGCAATACAGTAATTAGGAGGAGTGGAACTGTAAAGTGAAGTGGATGTTGGTGTCCATTACTTCAGTCTATGCCGTCATTTATCTAAAGCTGTAATGTTAGCCTTACCACACTAGTAAGAAATGAGTGTTTCTTCAGTAACAGGGGTCTCCCCATCTCTCCAGCTAAACAGATAAACAGAAAATTAAAAATTGTGAGGAATATATTCTGTAGGAAAATGCTGAGACTGAAAGTTGTAATTGTTCATTACATGTATAGCCTATCTTTTTCATGGCTATAAAGTCTAGCAAGGATCGCTATCGGAATATAGAGTTATTTAAAGCTACAATATGTAACCCTTATTTCTGGATTTGAACCCGGGTCCCCCATGCAAGAGCTGAATTTTCTTGCTTAATCTTTATTGGTGAAAAGACATAACAGGACACAAGTGACATAAATTACATAGAATGTAGACACGACTTTCAAAATGTACAGAAATATAAATGGGTGATACGTTCACAACAACAGGATATAGGAAAAAACAACAACAACAACAATAATAGGGACTGTGTGTGTGTGTGTGTGTGTGTGTGTGTGTGTGTGTGTGTGTGTGTGTGTGTGCGTGTGTGTGTGTGTGCGTGTGTGCGTGTGCGTGTGCGTGCGTGTGTGTGTGTGTGCGCGCATGTGTGTGTGTGTGTGTGTGTATAGGTATAACTAGAGTAGGGTTTATGGATGATGGCCAGGCAAGGAGAGTTATGTTTGGAGATAACTGTTTAATCCAGAACAGATGGGCTGTGTATCTGTTGCGTTATAGTGACCCAAGGATACGTAATCTTTTATAAAGTTTTTCCAATGAGCAACGTTTCCCTTTAATTTCCTGTTCAATGAGGGTAGTTTTCTGGGTGACAGTTAGGGCCACAAGGATAATAATAATAATCTATTGGGTTCATTGATTTGATCCATGTTTGATAAATCACCTATAAGCATAGGCTACTGACAGAGTTAGTGGGATGTGGCAGCCAAGGAAATGTGCTAGTGATTGAGTGACTTCTTTCCAAAATATGATACTGGTGTGCAGTCTCAAGTGGCGTGAATGTAATTGTAAGGTTTATTTTGTGCACTATGAACAGATTGGAGATGATGTGAATCCCAAGTGCAGAATTTTCAGCACTTGGTGTGGGGACCACCAAAGGATCCAAATGGACCCTTATACTGTAGGTCAGTAACTCTGAGTGTACACATTATATATTTGTTTATATTTTTAATCTTTGGGACCCCAAGCTACACTGTAAAATTATCAGTGTTAATCTAATTCAACATTAAACAAACAGAGCCAAATTGGTTCCATTTGTACACTCCAGTTCCAGTTGGAACCTATCATAGAGATTGTTCAAAATAACATTGTATTCACTAAAAAGGTTACATTGCTTTAACGCTTATTTTAACAATAAATAAATAAATACATACATTTATTTATTAACACCCTCTTTAATACATATATTTAATTGATGATAAAAATATTTACATTTTAATAAAACAAAGAAGTGTTGGGGGAAATTTCGATTTCTTTATTTCTTGTGTTAAATCTACAACAGTTACCATTATCCCTATTTTGGGCTTGTCATTATTAAGCATGACATTATAGGCATATAATGTGGCAATGATGCTGTTTGCTGACGTCAGATATCAGATGACGCACCTGCACACCTGCTCCTGTCTGGAAATTATACTGCCAGAGGATTGTGACCTTTAACCAGTGTGGAGAGTGTACTTCAGTTCTGGTCCAGCTCTCTGGTCCCACACCACAGTAATGAGGAAGAGAGTCACAAACTGTAGGGAGGTGATCTGTCTGTCAAACTGATTGTCTCAGGGATGTACTGTATACATACAGTACTCATGGGTATGTGGGCAGGTAGTACATTAATGATTGTGGGGAGAATGTGGACACAAACTCCTTTAAATATAAGGGGTCTGCCTGTGGAATACCCTCCCACAATCAATTCTTTTCACGCAGTGTCACTGACAGGTTATAAGGGTGATAGGCGAGGGCACACGTTGACGTATCTAAAACGTATTGGACCCCATTTCTAACAGGGAGTGCTATACAGTCACATTGTGACACGTGTTCTGTGGTATAACATCTTCTCAAGGTGTTGTCAAGGTAGCCTATACAACTATTCCTTAGTGATATCTTTGTCTTTAGTTCCAGGAAACCTTATTTTGCAAGTGCTTTACAGAGGCAAGATTAACACTACATTGGACAAGTGTCAAAACTTCTCGAGGTAAGTTTGATCATTATATTTCTATATAAATATAACAGCAAGCTGTGATAAAAAAGGGAGAATGTGTAGGTTTGCACATTTTGAAAGAGCACGAAAATAAGCACAATCGGTAATCAAAAGAAAGGAATTTTCAAAAATGGGCTTACCATGCAGAAGAAGAATTGAAACCATAAAGGTAATTTTTTTTTTAAAGTGCAAAACTTATAATGCATTATAATCATTTATCAACACTATAAGAACTCATAAACACTCATAATGCTTTATAACAATAATCACTCACAACACATAAAGCATTTTATAATTACTTATAAAGTCAAGTATTATAATACTTCATTATTACTGGTCACTCACAGACCTTTTCTTTTGGCAAGGATCATAGTTGTATTATAATTATAGTTGCAATACATTATAATAATTTTATAATGCATTACAATCACTGTTATAATGCATTCTAGTGTGATTATAAATCACCAGCCTATAAGTGGTCAGTTAAGTTAAAAAAGTAGCATTCGATTTATGCAAGAACACCACAAAAGGTTTCTGCCGTACACCTTCAGGAATTAAGCATACATATAGTGACTTATAATCACACTATAATGCATTATAACAGTGATTATAATGCAATATAAAATCATTATAACATATGTTGTGAACTATTATAATATAACTATGATTCTTCCCAAAAGAAAAAGTAATTATGAAGTATTATAATACTTGACCATATGCATTATTATAAAATGCTTAACAATGTGTTATGAACTTATGATTATTGTTATAAAGCATTATGAGTATTTATGAGTTCTTATAACAAAAATACAGTGTTATAAGCACATTATAATGCATTATTATATGTTTATAATGCATTATAGACATGGGATGCATGTGTTACGAGCAGCGCGTGTTACCCAAGTTTTGTTTAGGCAGTAAAGGAGACAAATGTAGGCTATCTGTTCTGTGACCCATTGACACAGGGATGTGCCTTCCTGTGTGCTGTTTGCTGTTCTTGCTCTTCTCTCCAAGTATGGAGATGGTAGTCAACAAGCCAAGGTATTTTACAAACCAAGTTGTATAGCCTACTGTATACATACATGCTCAATATCCTAATTTAAATAGCTGCAATCTAGCAATGAGAAGAACAGTTGAAATGCTAGCTGAAATTGCGGAATACAATTTCCAGAGGGATATTTTTTTCTTTACAAAATAATTACTTCATCCTTAGTCTATTGCTACTTTGAGTTTTTATTGTGTTAAGCCACAAATCCGTTGACGACGTAGCCTATAGAACGTATAGGCCTATAGCTACAGTATCATGACATTGACATGTATGTATTCTATATTGATATGCTTATTTATTGATATGCTTATTTACAATGTTATTTCTTTTGAATTTACTGTTACTAAAAACATAAATAATGTAAGAAATATAGTAAAACTGTTCTTGAGAGTACGCAAATAGATATTTTGCTCTACAGTGCATGGTCAACGTTATAATAATAATAATTATTATTATATGGTAAGACATATAGTTAAAATTACAGCATGTTTTAGATGAGTGAAACACGATGTGACGTGCCTCAAGCTAATGTTTTTACACATTTATAAAATTTTAAGTAAACCAACCATCAGCTCCAAAAACGAAACAAATCATTGTTTTTGTGCATTGTAGAAGAATCATATGGGTAGGTTACTGGGAACTGCTATCAGCTTCTCCATGATTTTGGTTTATTCTCCATGGTTTGACAATTTAAAGGACGACTTCACCCATTTTCAATCTATCTTCATATAATTGCTCCTCACTAATGCTCATGATAAAAAAAAATCTTTTTTTCTTTTGGTCTGTGTCTCATAGGAGGGCTATGGACACTTCAGAAACATGCCGACCAGTGACATTTATTTTTCCAAAATTGTAATATTTAATTATACTATATTTAATAAATACCCTTTTTGTTGTGGTTTTCCATTTTTTTTGACACAGAATCAAATGTTGTATGGTCATGATTCACCAGGAGCCTGGATGGCTTGGTTCCAGGCTTAAAATAATTACTATAAATACTTTCGGAAACCTCTATTGGAAAAATGTATGGGCTTTCTATCTGTGGCACCACAAAATGGCTGCCACTACTATGCCATAGCAGGGGTCTTCAATGTTTTGCAGGCGAGGGACCCCCTAGCTGAGAGAGAGATGAAGCAGGGACCCTAACTACATAAATATTTTGAAAAAAAAAAGAAAAAGGCATGGGTTTCCGAGGCTACATAAATATAGAATAAAGTATAAAATGGTGTTATATATTTTTCATAGATAGCTTCATAGACTTGTTTGACAACACTGTCATTGTGTAGTGTAGTGTTGTGTTGGATTCATGTTAATGTGTATTTTCAGACAGTTAACCACTTAAACCCTAAAAACGTGTACTTGGTCTGCTCTACACTAATCTCTCAAGAACAGATTCTGCTCTGTGAGATAGTAAAAAACAGCAGAGGGCGCTGTTTTTCCTTTTCATTTGGCGATGGGTTCCCAGATTGGCTCTACACCAAACCTCTTTGCTGAAAATAGCAGGCGAGGCATAGTGAGCTTGTAGATCTCCTATTTTCAAATCCTATCACACAAAGATTTGGCGGCCCCCCTGTAGTAACTCTGAGGACCCCCTGGGGGTCCTGGACCCCCTGTTGAAGACCCCTGCCCTATAGGCTACACATTGTGTGGACAGCTGAATTAGGCTAACCTATACAAAACTTAAAACCTCAGCCATTTCAGTTTCTAAATGATTTTCCTACTGAGGCACTTCACTTCAACACTGTTTCCCTCAGATGGAAGCTGGAAGAAGGACAGAACATTGTCAGCAACTTCAAAAGGCACTCAGAAGGAACCTTTACAAGTGACTTCACCCACTACCTGGATAAGATCAAGGCAAAAGACTTTGTGGAGTGGCTGGCCAGTGGTAAAGACATGCAGTGAATACCATTTTAATGCAAATGGTGTATTTTAGAGCATGTTGTTGCATTCTAGAATTTGGGGATTTTGATGGATTCTGTTATGTTGACAAACAATACATTTTCTATGTTTGATCTCAGATGCAACAGCGGTCCGCAGCACCACAGAGAGGACGTGAGGCAACCCACATAGAAGACCTGTCTGTCATCACCCTGTATCATTATCTAGCATCATAAAGAAGAGGATTTGTTGGCTATGAAAAATAGTGTCTCGTTAGTTAACATTAAAGCTGCACTATGTAACTTTCTTCCTCTACCCCGGATCTGAACCCGGTTTCCTGCGCAAGTGCTGAAATATTTACTATTGTGCTAATAGAGCCTGCATGCCTGCTTGCTCAGACGACACATTGAATCTTTCTTGACCATCAGGTCAAAATCCGTTTCAGATCCTGTGTCTATGGTCACGGTGAGACATAACCTTTGACACGATCTAAATGTCTCAATAGTAGAGCAGGGAGACAAAATACAACCACCCCAATTGTATAAGTTATATTGTATACACATACTACACCATACAGATTTGACAAAATATGAATAAAGCTAATCTCGGACCAAAATCTAGCTTCCATGAAAACAATGTATCCAAAAGAACTATTGCAAAGAAATCAAAATGTGACCCTCAATTCCCTCTGTAAGTTATTCGACAAACACGCAAGTACAGGTCGTATGATGCTGTAAATGTGTGAGCCTAATATCATGATGACATGAACTCATTTTAGATGTAAGGAGTGCGTTGGGCAAGTTGGATGACATGACAAGTGATGGAACGATAGCTCCATATTCATACATTACCAGTAGATGGTGCTGTTGTTCCGTAAATGAAAAGCAAGCAAAAACAAATGTTGGGGGAAAACATGCGTGGGTGGGTGTAAGCTAAATGCATATGTTTTCAAACGTCAGCTGCTTCTCTGTGTAATATAACATTTATACTGATACCAGATATTATGTTCACATACATAGGCCTACACAATCACATTATTACACCGTGAGGTGCATTCGGTAGTCAAGTCAACCAAACTATGTACTGGTATGCTCCTTCAGGGATGGGGGTTGGTCACGCAGGCGGAGTGGACGCGGGGGTGGCGGCAGCTCAATTTAGGTGTCTGTCCAGTGTTGCCATGTCCGCTTGTTATAAGTGACTTTTGCCATAAGCTTTTTTTTGGGCTTTTGTTTCTAAAGTGTAGTTGCTTATTTGGGCTTGTTTCACTTTTTTTCCCTCAAATGTTTTCATGTCATGGACCCCCAGTGTCCCCACATTAATATGCATTTGTCCCTAACCCCCATCTGAAAATGTTTTGTGCCAGGGAGCCCCGTACCAGATTTGTGTTGTTAAAATGTTTCAAAAATCTTCCCAAATATTCCACATTTTATTTCAAGATTTTGTAAAAAAAAATAGCCGATCTACAAGCTCACAGCGCGACACGTTGTGTGCTTGTAGATCGGCTATTTTCAAATTGCCAAATGTATTATGTTTAAAGGGCAAAGGGCTCACTTCTTTTGGGCTTGTTTTCATAGACCTGGTTGCTTGTTTCTCTCGCAAAACATGGCAACAATGTGTCTGTCGTGTCTCATTGAGAAAATGTGAGATTGTGGAGTGGGGGGCTGTTGGCTGCTCGCCATTCCTGTGATGGAGAGCTCCCTCTAGTCTGTGGGCTGCTACCTCCTGCACCGTCTGCTCTCTGGGGAGAAGGAGGCTGGCAGGCAGGGAGGGAGGGAGGCGGGGGAAACGCACCACATACACCCCCTGATCCATGTCAGTTTTATATAGGATCACATAGTATAGGACCCCCCGACCCCCTCCCCACATTTCCCCATTCTTTGCTGGGTGCTGATGTGGTATCTGAGAACCACAGACTTAAAGGTTTCTATTGCTTCTGTAGTTGCCAACAACGCCATATTGCAGTTAAGTTTGATGTCCCAGTGGTGAGAATGAATGGTTGTAGAATGAATTTGAGTCATCACTAGTAAGTGAGGTATCTTTGCTTCCAGTTTATTCAGACAGTACAGACAGTACAGAACAGCCAACCATCTCCACAGCCCAACGGCCTGGAGTGGCACACACAGTTAGATACACTTCAGTATGGTTCTTTATAGCAGTGGTCACATTTTGAATAAGTGGGTGGGGGTCAGCCTCCAAAAGTTAGACCCCCCCAGACAAACAATAGATCCCCCTCTGAGTTCCCTGATTCAATTTGCACTTGTATGAAGCAGGAAAAGGGGATGGAGACAGACCTCCTGTCTCTCAGGTAGAACAAAAGGCAATGCTGATAACCCCCACTCAGGGCCAACAGCCACCTCTTTGAATACGCTCCCCTGTCTGTAGGCTACCTGTGAAGCAACCATATGGAAATATACAGCAGACCCCCCATGAGAGACTTTAAACGTCTTTCACAAACACGTATATTTCAAAAGAAACACAAAGAACCCGCCCCCCATGAAAAGCGACCGGAACACCAACCAGGAAAAAAATAAAACATTCAGGAAAACTAAAACAGCAAACAACATCATACAGAACAATGCACATACAAAAACCAGTATTACATAGTACAGCGACACGGTGAATTACATCAAATAGACACCCCCAAAACTAATTAGCGTGCAGGATCCCTCTGTTAGCCTTTTAAACTCCAGGATAAAACATTACACAGCCCCCACCCAGTGGAAGCCGACAGCACACAGTCGAATCACGCCCACCAAGCGATAACACCACCCCCCAAGATCAATGTCCCCCTCGCCCAGTCACCAAAATATACTCAAAGATAGCCTAATTCTTATCCCTAAGTTTTACACCGTACCATCAAGCATATATGACAACTACCACGAAAGTGCCCACACGGAAAAAAGAAGGCAGCGTACCCCCCAATGAAACAATAATCCACAAAGTAAACTCACATTAAACACAGGAGACCAGAAAGTAAAAAAATACCCTCGCAAAACTTCCCATGGCAGCTATAGCCCCACAGTTTAACCCACGCTCATCACAAAAACATAACCCCAGGTCCCATATGCGCAGTGTCCCGCTCGATAATGTCTCTCTTGCAGTCTCCCTCAATGTCATCTTCTCACCCAGCCGTGCTCCAGCGCCGTACCCAGATTTTCTAACAGATAGCTGCATGTTTACAACAGAGCGCTCCACTTGCGATCGCTGAAGATGTGTTACCACAGTCTTCACGAAGAACCCCATCATCGCAAGTCCTCCACTCTGCCGGCACCCGCTGTCCTCTCCCCACAACATACCCGCCACGAAGAAATTCGACACACCAATTTCTCCGCTCTGCCGTCTGCACCGCAGCGCGCCCTCCTAACGATCGCAGAAGATATGTTGAGCAGCCAGATGAGTCGTGCAGCCGTCCTAGATCTGGTCATGAAGTCCCCTCCTTGTAGATCTTCGAAAAGTTGTCGTCATGTCGTCCCGATGTCCCGCCGCACGTTCTTTCGACGCCTGGCTCAGTATCCCTGGAGACTTGCGCCTCCAAAAAACCAACCCAACGCGACTGCCGACTTGACGCCATAATGTGGTATCTGAGAACCACAGACTTAAAGGTTTCTATTGCTTTTATAGTTGTCAACAACGCCATATTGCAGATAAGTTTGTTGTCCCAGAGATGAGAATGAATGGTTGTAGAATGAAGGAGTCATCACTAGTTAGTGAGGTTTCGTTGCTTCCAGTTTATTCAGACAGTACAGACAGTACAGAACAGCCAACCATCTCCACAGCCCAACGGCCTGGAGTGGCACACACACACTAAGATGCATTTCAGTATGGTTCTTTATAGCAGTGGTCACATTTTGAATAAGAGGAGGTAACATGTATGGGTGTGTCAGCCTTCAAAGGTGAGCCCCCCACCTCCCGGCCCCACATTTGCAACTGTAAAGGGCAGGAAGGGGGAAATGGGGACCTTCTGTCTCCCCAATTGGGAATGCTAATTGTAACCCCTCACCCGGCTCAGGGCCAACAGCCACCTCTTTGAATACGCTCCCCTGTCTGTAGGCTACCTGTGAAGCAACCATATGGAAATATACAGATACTACATTCCCCCCATGAGAGACATTAAACGTCTCTCACAAACACGTATATTTCAAAAGAACCACAAAGAATCCGCCCCCCACGAAAAGCGACCGGAACACCAACCAGGAAAAAAAAATTAACATTCAGGAAAACTAAAACAGCAAACAACATCACACAGAACAATGCACATACAAAAACCAAGATTACACAGTACAGCGACACGGTGAATTACATCAAATAGACACCCCCAAAACTAATTAGCGTGCAGGATCCCTCTGTTAGCCTTTTAAACTCCAGGATAAAACATTACACAGCCCCCACCCAGTGGAAGCTGACAGCACACAGTCGAATCACGCCCACCAAGCGATAGCACCACCCCCCAAGATCAATGTCCCCTTCGCCCAGTCACCAAAATATACTCAAAGATAGCCTAATTCTTATCCCTAAGTTTTACACCGTACCATCAAGCATATATGACAACTACCACGAAAGTGCCCACACGGAAAAAAGAAGGCAGCGTACCCCCCAATGAAACAATAATCCACAAAGTAAACTCACATTAAACACAAGAGACCAGAAAGTAAAAAAAATACCCTCGCATCACTCCCCATGGCAGCCATAGCCCCATAGTTTAACCCACGCCCATCACAAAAACATAACCCCAGGTCCCATATGCGCAGTGTCCCGTTCGATAATGTCCCTCTTGTAGTCTCCCTCAATGTCATCTCCTCACCCCAGCCGTGCTCCAGCGCCGTACCCAGATTTTCCAACAGATAGCTGCATGTTTACAACAGAGCGCTCCACTAGCGACCGCTGAAGACGTGTTACCACACTCTTCACGAAGAACCCCATCATCGCAAGTCCTCCGCTCTGCCGGCACCCGCTGTCCTCTCCCCACAACATACCCGCCACGAAGAAATTCGACACACCAATTTCTCCGCTCCGCCGTCTGCACCGCAGCGCGCTCCTTTAGCGATCGCAGAAGATAAGTTTGGGCAGCCAGATGAGTCGTACAGCCGTCCTAGACCTGGTCATGAAGTCCTCTCCTTGTAGATTCTCGAAAAGTTGTCGTCACGTCGTCCCGATGTCCCGCCGCACGTTCTTTCGACGCCTGGCTCAGTATCCCTGGAGACTCGCGCCCCCAAAAAAACCAAACCAACACGACTGCCGACTTCGACGCCATAATGTGGTATCTGAGAACCACAGACTTAAAGGTTTCTATTGCTTCTGTAGTTGCCAACAACGCCATATTGCAGTTAAGTTTGATGTCCCAGTGGTGAGAATGAATGGTTGTAGAATGAATTTGAGTCATCACTAGTAAGTGAGGTATCTTTGCTTCCAGTTTATTCAGACAGTACAGACAGTACAGAACAGCCAACCATCTCCACAGCCCAACGGCCTGGAGTGGCACACACAGTTAGATACACTTCAGTATGGTTCTTTATAGCAGTGGTCACATTTTGAATAAGTGGGTGGGGGTCAGCCTCCAAAAGTTAGACCCCCCCAGACAAACAATAGATCCCCCTCTGAGTTCCCTGATTCAATTTGCACTTGTATGAAGCAGGAAAAGGGGATGGAGACAGACCTCCTGTCTCTCAGGTAGAACAAAAGGCAATGCTGATAACCCCCACTCAGGGCCAACAGCCACCTCTTTGAATACGCTCCCCTGTCTGTAGGCTACCTGTGAAGCAACCATATGGAAATATACAGCACTGACAAAGTCATATACATACTCACAACCTGCCTGACATCTGCGATGTACAATATAGCTCAGGCATTATGGAATTGGATAAGAAAAGCATTAAGATATTTTAAAAAAAAATCATGGTAAACAATAAATCATTTATAGTGGCTAGTACCTTTAAAAATTACGAGAAATATATTTATTTATTTTCTGTATGAGAACACATAACTACAGTTTAAACAAATTAGAGAGCAAATGATTGTAAGAACAATGGTGTGGAGCTGTTAACCCTCATCACTTCTCCAGGTTCGGAAGAGAGAAAACACACCTTGCAAAATTACATCACCACCATACGAGAGGACTGAGACATATAAACCATGTAGCCTATACATGTAGAGAGAGAGGCGAGGGGAAGGAGAACAGGGAGGGGGGGGGGGGTGTATGTAGGTGTGGCTGTCTATGAATTAGGTCGAGCTGTGTAACGCAGCCATTCGCACACCATAAACACATTTCCATGGCTGGGCATAGTCGATGATGACAAACAAGCTCTGCTCCCCTCCTAACTACCCCAGGGACCCCTGTAGCAGGCTGATTGTTCTCTGACGTTCAGCACCAAGGACAGCTCCCCTCCGGCAGCACCGAGCACTGGCAGCCATTTGGAACGGTAACAGGATAGGTGGGCACTAAGGACATCTGGGCACTTCGATGTAAAATTGTCTTTTTGTGGCCAAAACTTTACATTACTTAAGACCATTTTTCAAATATTTAATTTTATAACATTTTGGACAAAATAGCCAATTTTACATCGAGGTGCCCAGATGTCCACCTATCCTGTATCCTTTGGAACTGCGTCCGCGAATTCGTCGTGAGACCGTTTTTTGGGTGGGGTCGTTAATGCGTCACTGTGTTTGTGATCTTGATGGTTGTTATTTTTTTTTAATTAGTTTATTATTATTATTATTATTATTATATATATATTTGGATGCGCGTCAGCCACTCAGATGCAGGCACTGGGCCAAACTGGGAGTGTGCTGCTGACTCAGCCTCGACTGCTGCATTAATTTATCTGCACTGCAGTGCTCTCTCTCTCTCTCCCCACCAGTGTTGCCAGATTGTGTGAGAGAAATAAGCAACCAGGTCTATGAAAACAAGCCCAAAAGAAGCCAAATGAGCAATTTAAAACTATATTCATCAGCTATTTGAAAATAGCCGATCTACAAGCTCACAACGTGTCGCGATGCACGCGTTGTGAGCTTGTAAACACAGATTTGGTACGGGAGTCCCCCGGCACAAAACATTTTCAGATGGGGGGTTGAGGGACCTTGACATGAAAACATTTGAGAACCACTTAAATAATTTTTTTTGGGGAGGGGAAACAAGCCCAAATAAGCAACTGCACTTCAGAAACAAGCCCCCAAAACCGCAACTCGCAACTACCAATAATTACAAGCATCTTAACAGAAAAACAAGCCCAAAGCCGCTTATAAAACACGCACGGACATGGCAACACTGCTCCCCACCTCACTGCAACCCCTCGCACAGCCGGTCGGAAATAAAGAGAGGAGGGAGGAGAGAGACACGGTCAATAGAACGTAAGGACAAATGTCTCAACACGCATAATTGTTTGAATGAACGGATATAAGAAAAACATTCCATATGAAAACCCTGGGAGACAGGAAAAGGAGGAGAAGAGGGGTGTGTGTGTGTGTGTGTGTGTGTGTGTGTGTGTGTGTGTGTGTGTGTGTGCGCGCGCGCGCGCGCGAGAAAAGGGAGGAGCCTCATGGAGGATATAGGCTACAATTTAGTCCCAGAATATCTGTCCTCTGTGTGTGTGTGTGTGTGTGTGTGTGTGTGTGTGTGTGTGTGTGTGTGTGTGTGTGTGTGTGTGTGTGTGTGTGTGTGTGTGTGTGTGTGTGTGTGTGTGTGTGTGTGTGTGTGTGTGTGTGTGTGTGTGTGTGTGTACTCTGACAGCTATATCCATCATTTTCATACAATGTCATCACCTCTGAAAATGTTTTTTTCCCCTCCTCTCCCTTATTTCTTCTAGCTGATGGGCTAGGGAAAAAAAACACACACATGATGCTGTGGGGTTATGAGGTGATGATTCTGATGTCATATACCCCGGGGGTTCTGTTTTATAGTGAAGCACAAAGAAAGTCATATCATCACAGTACAGAAGGATTGCATAGCACAATGGGATAACGGTTCTGCCTGTGGGCAATGTTAACATGGGGCATTTAACAAATTCAACATGTCCATTAAGTTTGAAAGGCTTCCCTTTTCAATGAAACCCTTTGCTCAGCTTCATCTTACTCGACGCGCCACTTGCATCTATCTACACAACAATACACAATAAAAATGAGCCAACCCACAAAATGTGACAAATTGAAACATTTCTGTTGCTGTTATATGTAAAAGCAAGGTAGAAAAACAAAATCCACATGCACCGATATCTGTAAAAGAGCACTAATGGTCCTATGGTCAGAATTTCATAAAGGAGCCAACACGCAAGTTGTAACTGGAAGGCTGCTTTATTGGTAATAAAAAGGTTCGTGCTCAAAT
Organism: Gymnoscopelus braueri; assembly: GCF_963280865.1. Classification (NCBI taxonomy): domain Eukaryota; kingdom Metazoa; phylum Chordata; class Actinopteri; order Myctophiformes; family Myctophidae; genus Gymnoscopelus; species Gymnoscopelus braueri. Next base: position 14,607,839 of record NC_137614.1, read on the forward strand.
GAAGACAATCTTTCATAAGTTCTTACTAAGAGTCCAAGTGGTTGTGCAGCACACCATTATATTGTATTGTATATCCTCTTTTATCACGGTGTCAAATGATAACAATTGTTTGAAAAGCACTTTTAAAATTTTCAGCAAAAAGACAACAAAAATGGCAATAATAAACCATGCTAAAGAAGAAAAAAAAAGAATGTGTCCTATTATCTAATATTGATAGAAAAATAAATTCCAGATGGAAAGAACAGAAATATAGAAGGCAAGCTGCTTTTTCACAAGCCAAGTGGGTGACACACATAGCACAAAGAACAGGACATTTTGCTTTGAATTAGCTGTTTCATTTTTTTCTTAACATCACACTCTGTTGAATATCAAGATGAAGTGGGGTGTCTGGATAATCCTCCGGCAGTGTATATCTGATCTCCTGTCAGCTTGACATCCCTGATTAATGCTGTGCTCCATATTATCACCACATACCACCCCCTAACCCTCCACAATTCTTTTTAATGTTTTTATTTTTTTATGTGTGGCAACATCGTCCGAATTCACAGAAAAAGCAGAAAAAGGCACATGCCATTGAGTGGAACGAAACTAGAAACAAAACAATTCAACAAAATAAATGTAAGGATGAGAAGCAAGAACTATTGTGTGAGTGTTGAACTGTTAATGGCACTGATGTGTATGTATGTGTGTGTGTGTGTGTGTGTGTGTGTGTGTGTGTGTGTGTGTGTGTGTGTGTGTGTGTGTGTGTGTGTGTGTGTGTGTGTGTGTGTGTGTGTGTGTGTGTGTGTGTATACTGTATACTCAGTGCAGGTAAGAGATATGACAGTGAGAAATGTGCTGGTAACATTATCCTTTCATCATGATCAGGCTACAATCCATGGCAAGCAGTTCCAGGAACATTGCACTTGAGCTGTTTCCCAAAACAGAAGGGTGCTGGACCAACCAGTATTAGACATCCACCGAACGTGTTGCACATAAATCAAATGTGACAAACAGTGTTCCTCTGTTTAATGTATATACATATAGACATATATGTATACATGTATATATCTTTTGTATTATATAATATCTATATTTCATTCAATTTCCGTCAACAAAGTGAAAAGTGTCTCAAAAAATCCAAAAGGTAACAAATGTGACAAAGGGCATAGCTTGAAGCCATTCTATATTATTGTTATTCTTTTTTCCATTTTTTTTGATTATTAGTAGTAACTTTTTAAAACTCCATATTTACAAAAAACACAACAAAGCATGCCGTTAAAATAAAATAATATAATACAGTATTTATAATTTCTCTCAAAAAGTTCATTCTTTTTCAGCGATTGTGCCATTTACATCATAGACTGCACTGTACATGTTTTTATTTATTTTTAATTTTTCCAAGTGTGAATGTGTCATTCTAAAATATTACATCCAAGATGAGCATGAGTAAATTGGATGGAGTTACTTGCTCCTCCCGTGGTTCTCGTTTAGGAATGTATTTGGTTTCAGTGTGCAGCAGCCCAACTGATTCGGAGACCTCATATTGTAAACAGAACTCGGGTATCGTTACAGACAGGGGATCCTTGTACAGGCAGTGTTTAACACACCAAATGGCAATAGTGGTGCGACTCTGAATGGCAGGTGTGTAGCCAGCCACATGTTTGTAAATAGGACCATCACTCAGGTATATAGAAAAAAATGGCAGGAATACCTAAAGAGGCCTTTGTGTCTTGTGTCTATCACTTGACAAAGCCTTGTTTTTCATGTAAAATACCCACAAAGAATATTATTACAATGTAGCTGCATTGATGTGAAGAGGCCTCACTGATACTCTGTCTTGACAAGTAAGGTGTTTCTACCTCCATCATCTTAGGCAGATTTTTCTGAAGCGGGTGGACAGCGTTTTAAAAAATCCTGCTGGTCATGTGAAAAGATGTTGCAAGCCTGGGTCCAACACCAGTGTTACTTTAAACAGTGTTTAAATTGGTCCCACAAAAGCACAATGATACACTGACAAACATGGGACTTTCTGCACTCTGAAGCCTAATTTATATTTTGTCGCACGGTGCCGCGCGCCGAAATTAACACATTTTCAAGCTATACTATCGTGATGCGTTGCATTGTTAGCATGAAAATTATATTCGGCAATACCGTTGTGCGACGAAGTATAAGTTAGACTTAACTAAGAAGACCAAAGGACTATTCTCTCCCACTGCTCTTGTCTATCTCCCTGGTCTTACTCTGGTTGTCATGGCAGTCAATCTAAAACCCTCGAGGGAGTGGCTCTTCTCTACTCTCTATTGGTCCACATACAATACTGTATTATCATCCATCCATCCATCCACCTCCCTGAAGCATCACAGAATATCCATTTTGTTCAGCAGTCTAAACCACAGGCTTCTCATGGCTATCCACCAACCATCATACATATACAGTAGCCTACATACATGCTGGGCGTGACAGAGCATGTCCTTGTGATAGTCCCTGCAAAGTTTGGTGTTTCAGATGGTCAACGCCACACTCTCACGCAGCTCATAGCCTCTTCTGAGAATGACTGAATCACAAGGACATCAGAAGAAGGACATCATCGTCTGAAAAAAGACTATCTATCTAAGACATGACTGAAACTCTCAATGGGGACAACTGACAGAGGACAAAAGAGGAATTGTTTTGAATAGAATCGGTTTAAAAGTAACAGCATCCGATAAGTGGACTTAAATCAGCAGTTTAAGTTCTCTAAAATATCAAAAACCTCCCTCACCCGTCACACTCACTGCTGTCTGCTCACTGTCCAAAAATTAAAGCATCAGAATATCTATCAACATTTAAGCTCAACACAGGGGACCACAATGAAGGGGAATGGCTGTATACACGTGAGTAAAAGAGACGTAAGCCCCAGATTTAAATAGCTCTCTAAATCTGTGCATTCCGGTGCAGGGATATTCCAATACACCTTTTTATACATTGTGTATTCAGAGCAGCAAAAAAACACGCTTTCAATGTGCTCCAAGAGCAAGCCCTCTCAGTGCTTACATCCTCCATTCACCTATAGTTCTGATGATGGGCTGGCAGTTGAAAAACTAAAGTAGTGAAGGGCAGGATCATACTACTATCATTTCCCCAATATGCTATATATTATATGTATCATATCATTTTCCATAATCATCATTTTCCAGTTATAGTTCTCTTAATTTCCCCCAGTGGACAGCCTCAAACTTTTGGTCAAGCCACTGCAGTGGTTTGAAAATTAGTGTCTTGTGGACTATGATTACTCATGCATGGTTCCTGATCAAAACATGCCTTCATGCAAGTCATTTCTATGCATTGAACTAATTATTATTTATCTGGAACTCAGAACGAGTTCCCTTCAGCCCAAGTCAGAACAATGAGTAATGACTTCTAGCCAGTCAGTGTGAAAGTCCATGTAGAAAATGTATTTTTCAATGTCAGTATAACAAAGAGGAGATGAAGGGACGAGTGACATGGGCTAAATGTTATCTTTTTTTGCTGCTCAAATAAAGACATAAAGTATACTCGGCACAAACAAACAAAAAAATAAACTCTCTTGTCTACTGTTCTGGGCTTCCCCCCCCCCACCCTTCCCCCCTTTCTCTCTCTCTCGCTCACACTCTATGTGTTTCCATTCTGGCTAACCTTGCTTGGTTGACTATTGTGTTTTCTCCTTGATAAGGACAGTAAACTCAAAAGTAACAGAGCCTCCATCAGACTGCTAACACAGTTCTAGTGAGATCTGTCAAGCCACGATCCAGTCCCCTAGAGGGCCGATTCGAGGGTCCACACTTGGTGGTGGCAGAGATATAGCATTTTTCCAATTGTCTAGCAGAGATTTCTGTCCCTTGGCAGTTGGTCCCCAAAAATGTGTGTGTGTCATTGGCCAGCACACGTTTAAGTTATTTGTTTCTTGTGGTCGTTCTTCAGTTCTAAGAACTTGGTCACTATGCAGTGAACCTCCATGGTAAACTGATTGTGTTTGGTTTGGTTGTCCTTGTCGACATAAGAAACCATGTTGCCTCAGACCTGTGTGAGTCTGTAAACATTTAATTTTGTGTTTTTTTGTCGTTTCCTCGCGAGAAATTATCAATTTGTTTTTACATTTGTTGGGGCTTGGGCTCAGAGTCTTCTCACTATTGTCTTTATTGGAATTATGACAAGTCACTGAACCCACTAACACTTGGATTCCCGCTCATCTTTTTGGTTTCTATCCTTCTCTTTCCTCGCCGCCTTCTCCTCGTTCTCCTCTTGTTTCTCCTTGTCAGGTTTGGTAACACTGTCATAAGAAGGGAGAGAGGCTGTGGACGGTGTGCTGCTCTCTTTCTTCTCTTGGTTGGTCCTGCCATTTTCAAGCTTATTGTTGGAGAAGGGGAACCGTCTGAAGATGATTCCACGTCGGATAAGGTGTCTACGGTAGGCGCCCTGGATGATCCTGGCAGAGACGTCCTCCTGTTTGCGGCGCAGTGTTGTGGTTATAGGCTCATAAGATACTTTAGACGGGTTGGCCTGCACAAAGCGCTCCTCCATCTGCGTCCTCAACATGTCCAGCTCACCGCTGTCACCCAGCACACGCTTGGTGAAGGCAAACAAGATGTCCAGGCAGTGAATGCGATCGCCACTCACCATGGGCATGTCCATGGCGATCAGTTCAATGGTGTTGGGTTTGGGCACGCGCAATGGGTGCTCTAGAGTGTCTGCGAAATCTGACAACTTGGCAAAGGTGACGAACTGGGAGGCAGTAGGGTCGAACTTCTCCCAGATCTCGTAGAAGGTCTCGAAGTCGTCCTCACTGAGCGGATCTGTGCTCTCCTCTGTGGCAACACTGAAGTTCTCCAAGATAATAGCGATGTACATGTTGACCACAATGAGGAAAGAGATGATGATGTACATGACGAAGAAGAAGATGCCCACTGATGGGTTGCCACAATCACCTTTTACTGTGGTGCCAGGGTTCTCGAGTTTGGGGTCGCAGTCTGGTGGGTAGTTGAGGATGGGAAGCAGAAGGCCGTCCCAGCCAGCTGATGTGGTGATCATGAACAGGCAAATCATACTGTTGCCGAAGGTCTCGAAGTTGTACATGTCGTCGATGCCCGCTCCATGTTTAACATAGCCAAAGTTAGACATGCCAAAGATGGAGAAGATAAACATGACAAGGAAGAGTAGGAGGCCAATGTTAAAAAGGGCTGGCAGTGACATCATCAGGGCAAAGAGTAAAGTTCGGATACCCTTGGCTCCTTTAATTAGACGCAGGATACGGCCGATTCGAGCCAACCTGATCACCCTGAACAGGGTTGGTGACACAAAGTACTTCTCAATAATATCAGCCAGGAACATACCTGAGGGAGGAGAAAAGAAAAGAAAAGAAAAGAAAAGAAAAGAAAAGAAAAGAAAAGAAAAGAAAAGAAAGTTAGAAATGTGTGCTTTTGAGCAAGATATCTCCTGTGTGAACGTCTTAATCTACAATAAATTATGTAGAGGAACATGAGTCAAACTCCCCCAACAAATCCTAAACTTCCTCCTGCCTCACTCACCAACGATGGACAGGATGACCACAACCACATCAAAGACGTTCCATCCGTTGGCAAAGTAGTAGTGCCGCAGTGCAAAGAGCTTCAACACAAACTCTGTGGTGAAGACCACGATGAAGATGAAGTTGACCCAGTATAGGACCGTCTCCGCCTCATCCGACTGGTCGTCTGTCTCCACCATCATGGTAACCATATTAAGGCAGATGAGGATCATGATGGAGATGTCAAAGACTTGCTGTGTGACAAAGTCAAACACCATGCCCTGGATCATGTTCTGGGGGTAGGAGAAGAGAAAACGGTATGGCACACAGATCATCATATCAATGGCACAAAGAGATACAAATATGCAAAGTTTGATAGTTTCAAACAAAAAGCTATCTATTGAATGAACCAACATTACGTTACGGATCTTTATTGCCGCGATTAAAGGCTTCAACAGCAACCATTCAATTCAATTCGATTCAATTTTATTAAAGTGTCAAATCACAACAAGTTGTCTCAAGACACTTTACATGTAGAGCAGAGACCCGACAGTCCCACCCTGAGCAAGCAATTTGTGGAAAAGAAAATGTACCTGTGGTCGAGGAATGGGTTTTTGGGGCTTTTTAGAACCCAGTTTCTTCATGGCGTTGTAGTACTTCTTCTGTTCTTCCGTCATGAAGATATCCTGACCCCCAAAGTATAGGGACACACAAACATTTGGTTACAATCATATTTTGACACGGTCAAATGGCCACTTCTGTATATCGAGCTTAAGGACACCATTCAAAGTAATAGGGCAACAGAAAAGAACAGGGCGGCCGCGTCCATTGAGTTCAACGGAGAAGTGACGCCTGTTCTATTCGCTTCCTTGCACTATATAGAAGCATGCAGTAAAGAGAGTCAGAAAGGAGCCGTATCTTTTTCTTCTGTTGGTTAAAGTTGTCAATGATCACACCAATGAAGAGGTTGAGTGTGAAAAAGGACCCGAAAATGATGAAGATGACGAAGTAGATGTACATGTAGATGTTATCTTCATAGATGGGCTGGTCCTCCACCTGGAAGACAGGCATGGTGTAAGAAGTGGGATTTATACATTTCATCAGTAAACATTGAATTAAGACTTTTATCACACCTTACTTTTAATGACTGTAGGCAAGTGCCTGAAATATATTGAAATATAAGCATTCTGATCATTATTGAAGGATATGTACCCTTCTGGAATCCACTGCAGCATACATAATGTCCATCCAGCCTTTGAATGTGGCCTTTGAAAACAGAGAGACGATTAAGTGCACCTTTCTAAGTTCAACACTCAACACCCCAAAGTTAATGTATTTTACTTATTTACATATAGTTTAGGTGATATTTTCTAAGTGGTAAAACTCAGAATGACACCAATGTGTTACCTGTGGAGGAGCGTGTGCATGGAAACAAACACGGAAATGAGGTGAAGAGAAACGCAATCATGGAAAGTACATAGAGAGGCTGTAAAACTGTTAAAGCAAATGGACGGAAAAGCAAGAATAATGCATTTCGTGACGCACATGTTTTGGGTGATGCACAAAAAGCGAATAACAGAGAATGTTAAAAATGGTAAAAAATAAACAGAATCCCAGTTAACAGGTGAGATAAACCGATAGAGAGAGAGCGAGAGAGAGAGAGAGGATGGAGGGACACTCTCACCACTTGCAGCAAAGCCAGGTAGCCGGAGCCCACATTGTCAAAGTTGATCTTGACATTCTTCCACCTGACCTCGGTATAGTTTTGACTCATGAGGGCGAGACACTCGGTCTTGTTGTTCACCACGTCCGCTGGGACGTACTGCTCGGACGTCTCATTGAAACAATAGTAGTACTTGCCCGCAAACATGTTGACCCCCATGATACTGAAAATCAGCCAAAAGATGAGGCACACCAGCAACACATTCATAATGGAAGGGATGGCACCCACCAAGGCGTTGACTACCACCTAGACCAAGGAAGACAGGATATGACACGTGTGAGAACCAGGAAACAAATGCAGTGCAACCAGCTCCCTATCAACAAACACTGCATACTGCTATGGCATTACACTTAATACTAGTACTAACAGATGGTAAATCCCATGTAGTTTTGCTCATGCTGTTTCTGCGATGGTGAAATTCACCAATATGATTGTTTGCTACTGCCATATTGAGTAGAAAAACAAGTACTACACACCACTGGACCGTGCATATACAAACAAAAGTGTTAATTTAAAGGTGCTATAAATTATTTTTGTTCAAATAAGTGTTAAAGTGCCCTATATTCATATATTAATCATTGCTATAGAGTGTTTGTTCAGTAGAAGGGGGTCTCCCAGTCTCTCCAGACCTTAAACAGAAAATACATTTTCAGGTTGGGATACCATTTTCATCCAACTCATACAGGATACAGGATAAACAAGTGAAATTCAAAGTGACAAAACAAAACAAATGAGCAGACAAAATTTGAGCTGGATTGGACCTCTATAAATTTGAAGGTCATAAATGGGTTCTCTCTCACGATTGGATGAAATTGTTGTCTCACCTGAAAATGTATACTCTTGTTCATTAAGCTGGAGAGACGGGCTTTAACGTTTTTACAATAAAAACAAAAAAAAACATTTTGCTTTGATACAAAATGTTTTCACTTAGAGCACCTTTAACTCTGAAAGTCTACAAATGTAATGGACCCGTACATTTGTACACTTTCAGAGTTAAATGAACACTGAGAGGTTTTACTGTGTACTGAAGTGTGTTAGATTAGGAGGTGGAAGAGCTGTATCAGTCCCATTCTAATTAGCAGCACTGATGTGACTCTGAGACGCTCTTTGATCTGACGATGCATGCGGATAGAATGGCTTAAGGGATGCTCAAACACACTCCGTTCACTCCTTTACAAACATATGTACACATGCAGACTTGTATGCACACACGCGCATACTGTAGGCACACCACACGCACGCACCCATGCACACATGTTGGCACACCATTATCCTGTAAGTTATTGTTATACGGTACAACTTACAATGTCATGAAGTAACTCAAATTCGAGTGTTTGCCATAGCACAATGCAGTGTTCACTCAAGCCACCCCCTCACAATCAAAATCCTCCCAGTCTTACAGCCCCTTACATAAACTAACCTAAATCAAACATTGAGCATTCAACAGTATCACTTATAGCATACCCCCCCAAAGGAATCTAAGCTTCCTTAGCCCTCCCACCTCCCATAAACTCATAATAGCAATAGTAATAAGCTGAGCGCATAGTGGATGGCTCAAGGCTGACCAGCAGCTCTCAGGCATACAGCTGGGCATGCATGTCTTGCACACTCATTTGTGGAGCCATATTCCCTCCTCATTACAGACAGATGGACAGACAGGGAGGAGCGCTACAGCAGGGATTCTCTCAGCGTGTCAAAGACTTTCGCCAACTGATTCAGGTGAAATGCTAAATTCACTCACTGTGCGTGGAAAGTACAGCATTTCTGGCAGTCACATGCAATATACCAACAGAAAATGGCTGGGCTGTCCCCAAGACACGGATCATGAATCATTAGGAAATATAAAGTTGTGTCCTTTAAGGAGTAGTAGTTCACCCCAAAAATTACTTATTTTCCATCAGTTGCACACCCCATGAAGCCTTGAATTTGTGGAGATTTTTTTTGTTTTTGTCGCATTCCTAAGCCAATAATTTGATGTCTCCTACTGACCGATGACCCAAATTATTGGCTTAGGATTGCGACAAAAACAAAAAGAATCTCCATAAATTCAAGGCTTCATGGGGTGTGTAATTGATAGAAAATAAGATTTTTTGGGGGGTGAACTACTACTTTAAGACACTGAAAGGCATTGTGCAAAAATATTTATCAAAAATAATAACAAAATACATGTAACATGCTTCTAATGAAGTAGAGCTGTACAGCATCATGTGTTCCGAATGCACGGCACGGCAGCATCGCACACATTAAATAGCATACCTACAAGCTCACAACGAGTTGCATTCACGACGGCGTTGTGCGCTTGTAGGTCTGCTATTTTTGGTCGTGACTCCGTCGTGCAACAAAGTATGAATCGGGCTTCTGGCTGAACCTCCCACTTCACTGTCAGGAAATCCTCTGCACTTGCTGAGAGAATGGCTGCTCGCTCTAGCTGAGGTAACTACTGCATTGCTCTCAAAAATTCATAGTATTTGAAAAAATTATTGGCCCATGCTTTGTGGAATGCATTCTCAGAAAGAGGGAAAATGGCTTTCAAAAGTGCATAATGTGCATCGGCAATTAGAGAGTACATGCGTGTTACATGGCATTGTTGTGCAATCTCAAGAACTGCTCAAATCAATGAATAAATAAATAGAGAATGTATGGATAGAGAGACATAAAGAGATACTGGCTGAAAAGATATTTGCTTGTGGGTCTGGAAAAGTGAATCTTATACTTGTTTATGGGTTCAGTATCTGATACATATCTCAGAGTAGATATCCAAAGGCCATATGAATACTAACCTCTTCGGTAACTAATTAATAGTTGTAAAGAAAAGGCATTTCTCATGTTTTCATGTCAAGTTTTTAAAGGGTTTGGTTGCAAATAAAAACAAGCTAGTTAAAAAGACAGGCACAAGGATGCTAGAGATTGTGTCTTTTTTTAAATATATTTTTTTACAATGCATCATTCAAAATGTAGGAAAGAAACAGCATAAGAGGAAGAGAGAGCAAAGCACATTGTCAGAGGGGTGCCTGGTGACTCCAATTAGTGCACAGACCATGTGCTGTGACAGCGAGGACCAGAGTTCGAATCCGACTCCCGGTCTTGTCTCACATGTCTCTACTCTCTCTGCCCTGGGTTTACTGTCTCTCTAAAAACTCTCCTGTCTAATAAATAAAGCATCAAAATTCCTCAAAAATGTGCTTGTAAGAAAAAAAGTGCATTGTCAGAACAGCCCGCCATCATTGCATGTTAAGCAGTGCAATGTGTTCAACTGAAGCTGCACAGCTCGGATGAAGAGTTGCACTGGCTTCTGCATTCCACTGTGCAAGACAACTCAAGTCAGCAGGGATGCAAAGGGTTCTCACCATTCTATCTCTCCAGAATCTCTTTCATGTGGTGTCATCTCTCCATTCAGGTAGTTCCCTATTCATTTATTTATTGCTTTGACCTCAAATTTCCATTTTCAGTTCAAACAAAATGACAAAACATTCAATGAACATATAGACATTGTAGTAAGAAATTGATACGGGAGGATTAAATTAATGTTTCTATCACTTGAATTACTGGGCCACCCTCATCTCTCATACCACATACACCCAATGAACAGTCATTCATAGGGGCATTGGCATTTCACTATCACATTCTGTTAAAATAAATGTTCCATGATTTACCAACCCCAAAAATGACAGTGTGTGTCTTTGTTTGTTTGTTTGTTTGTTTTTGCTTTTTAATTCTTAGGTAAAAATAATAATAATAGTAAAGTGAAATAAATGGAGGAAACCAAATCATTCATTAAAATATTACTAACTATAGAATGCTCATATGCAACGGCATCACATTTTAGGATGCTGGTTATCTACTATAGGATGAATAAGATTTAGCTATGAATGGAATTTTAAATGGATGATCAATTGACCCTCTGGGTAACTGAGGCGTTTGGCACCTGTCTTCTTCAAATGCTGGTCTGTCATTTTTGGGACATGTATATAGGGAGACATTTGATCTGGCTAAGACAGAAAGTGTTGTCCGAACGCTGCAGTTGCTAGTCAACATTATGGAACAATGCCTACCCAGACCCAATCCACTAAGACAGAGCTCCACTGTGCCCAGTGTTGCCTCCCAGTTTCACTTCCTGTGGGAATGGAAGGCAACAGAAAGCCAGGCCCTGCTGTATGCTCCGTGTGGTGCCATGACATGAGAGCAATAATGCCTTGTTGTGTGAAATGGCAGCCTAGCATATTTCCTAAGCTTCTGCTTCAAGGCTAGGAAAGAAAATGGAAAAACTATTCTAAATGACATATCTGGACTATGTTCAAAAAGAGACAAATTCCAAAACAAGTACAACACCACAGTACTTTTGTGTCAGATATAATTTACATTGCCTGACTGGGCATAGCTCTAGAATGGACTGTTAGCGGAGCAGCCAGTGAACCAAAGTGCTGACTGTGGCAGAAGCTTAACAAATATATTCCTCCCAAACCCACAACAGCGTAAGTATGTGGATTCTGTCTCAGTCCCTGATGCAAATAGATCCTGGACAAGCAGGACAGAGAGTGTGTGTGGTGACACTCCAGTGGTCCGGCCCAGCAGAACTGGGTCGAGATGGAGTGAGCAGTGGAGGAGGAGTACGAAGGGGGAGGGGAGGGGGCGGGGGGGGCGGGGGGGGCGTTGTACAATGCTGCACATAAAGATCTGAAGAGGAGGTGAGGGGACGGGAAGCTTAAACTAGAAGACAAAGCAACCAGTCCAAGGAGAGAGAAAGTGAGGTCAAGTGACATCGGGAAAGAATGATCAAGAGATTTGACAGGGGGGGGGGGGAGAGAGAGAGAGAGAGAGAGAGAGAGCGAGAGAGAGAGAGAGAGAGAGAGAGAGAAAGGAGAGACTACAGGTGACAACAACCAGGTGCAACCTATCACAACCACCAGTCACAGAGAGGGCCAATCAGAGGTCTGCATAGTGCATAATAAAAACAAGATGGTTAAAACGAAATAAAGTTCTGTAAAACACAGAATCTATAAAATGCAGATTCCTCGTAAAAGCTTTGGTGTGACTGGTGGGGGGGCAGAGGTATGGGCATGCTCCTGTTACCTGGTTCCTACTGGTTGTTCTCTGTGCCAAATGCATTGAGGGATGGTGTGAGCTGGGGGGGGGGGGGGGGGGTTAAGGGGGGTTAGGGGGCATGTGGGGGGTTCAATTTAAAAGCAGTGGTTGAGAATCAGGCCAAATGAGCAGCCAATTTTTGGTTCAAATGCTCTGTGAAATGGCATGTAAGTCTGACTTGGATAGCATTGACCAATTTTGCATTTACTATACTTACAGCCAGTCGAAACAAATAAATCAAGAAGATGATGTAGCTTGACTTTTAAGTGATCTGTTATGTGATGAGGCAGCTTTGTGAAATATAATATTTTTTGTGGTTAAATTTTTGTCATGAAACAAATCAATTCATATTTTTGATTTCAATTGAAACATAACATAGGTTGTTGAGAGAGTGATTAGAACTGTTATTTTAACTCAAATCTCTCAGCTGCATCATGACTTGTTCTTTAGTTCTAACAAAAGGAATGGAACAGGATTGTGCCTAGAAAGAAGGCTTCTGAATTGTAGTTATTTCCCCCCTTTTTTTTTATAAATCCCCCAATATATGATTTTGGAATTTCTGTTCTCTCAGATTGGTTCTTTTGTTCTTTTTCCTGGTTCAGTTCTAGCATGCTTTATAAACTGTAGAATGGGCATGCGGAAGGATCAGCTGCTTAGCTTTGGATCTTACCCTCATCCCTTCAAAACGCGACAAGGCCCTGAGGGGTCTCAAGGCCCTTAGTGTCCTGAGTGATTTAATGGGCCCTAGATCGGAGTAGCCCAGCGCATTAGCTACAAGGCTGACTATAGACACCTACACAAAAACAGAGAAGCAAAAGAGGTTCCAAACTGTTAGAAGTGAGAATATTCACTAAGGAGAGAGAGATGGCCCTGGCATTGGCGGAGAGTTGCTTAACATACACACATAAATCTATGCATGTATATACATGCATAACATTGCATTTATACATGTGTATACACTGAGAGAGACGGTCAATGTTTAGTATAGGTTTAATGTGCGTAGTGTTTTAATAGCAATAGGTTGGAGGGTTTGTTTGTCTGTTATTTTAGGGCAGTTGACGAGATGTTAAGTCCTTTGTACCTGCAAAGAAACGTATGGTTTAGAGAGAGAGAAAGAGAGAAAGAGAGGAGAGAGAGACACAAAACTCATACAGAGGGTAAATTTGGCACAACATGTGCTACAAGATTTAGTAGATACAGTACAAGCGAAGGGACTGGGTGGTTTGCAGGGCGAAGAAGGTAAAGAAGAAGAGGAGGAGTGGTAATTAGGGAGGGAGAGGGGAAAGGAGAGAGGTTATCCTGTAGAAGTTGATAAAAACCCAACAGACTTGAGAGCCTTACCCTTGCCCCTCTAACACTGTCTCTCCATGTCGCTCTTGGGCTGAGGCATAAAATCCCATACAATTTAAGACAGACAAACTAATGGAACCTAAGAGAAAGAATACAGGTAAACATGTACAATTGTGTCATTGTCTTTCTTTCTTTCTTTTTTTTACACAGCACATAAATGTTTTACACCTAATTTAGGATCAAATAGGAGAGCCACAGTCACATGAACCACACAATACATAAATAGGATGGATGTTAAGGGCAGATCAGCTATTGTTATTAGCACCGGACGGCACTGGAAGGACAGAAATACACAGTGGGTACAGTAGAGTTACACACAGTACAGTCAATGATTAACAATAACGCCACACAATAACACCACACAACCTCAAAGGAACAGGTGCAAACCCCTTCCCACTTTCTTTCACCAAGGTAGTGGGTGTCAAGGACCTCAAAATATGGTCCCCAGAGAAATGAGTTTCAGTTTCAAACACTTAAGCCCTATTTTATTTGTTGGCAATAAAAAAATTGCTGATTTACATGCTCACAACGCATAGCGATGCTCTGTGAGATTGTAGATCTGCTATTTTCTTTATGTTGATAAATCTTTTATGCGGGTCCCTGGCACAAAATAAAAATTCTAATGGGGGTCCACGGCAAAATACATATACATTTGGCGGTCTTTGATGTCAAAATATTTGATAACCATGCTGAAGCCAAAGAAAACTCCATGAGGCATTGCCACTGGTGAGGAAACTGGGCATGTTAAAAGGCTTCGGTGAAGTAATTTCGGGATTGTTGATGTTGAAAGTTGCAAAAACCAACATCTGCTATGAATTTTCAAGGTGCAGAATAATCATAAATGGATCAACCTTATTATATAAAGGAACATGAATTCAGGCAAAATGGCATGAGTTATGGTTTTAGTAATAACGTGGGGCTCCTAATAGTCCAGGCCCTGGACACACCGGGGGCATGCAGCAGAGCTAATCTAAACACATGTACAGCATTGCCTCATTGACAAAGGAGGAAATGGGAGAGTGGTCATTAAGCTGTACTTACAGTATATGGTCCACGTGAGTAGACTAGAGTGTCAAGTTACCCGGGAACTGTTCAACAGTCTTGATGATCACCTCGAGAAAGCTGAACGTGGACTTTTCAAGATGGCCTACTAGTGAATAGGAGTCAGTAGGCTCACAAGAATTACAATTGGCAGATCAATTATATGAGCTCACAATTTTGATGAGTGCAAACGTGACAGAAATCCTAATCTGATGCCCCGCCTAGACAGACCTTTCTTATGTTTCTGCAACTGCTGTTTGCTGACTGGAAACTGGCAGGACAGAGGAAGGGGGGAGCACCAGTTCCTTAAGAATCAGGTAAATATCAACAGTGAACACATGTGGAAGCACCTCCAACTAGCCACCGACACCATCCGCTCAAAACTCACCGCAGGAAATACACAACATCCAAAAGCTTACCGGAGTCACGTGGGAGGATTCTAACAGGCAAAATCTTCATTTTGACTGATGCCATCTTCAACATTTACAATAACTTTCACTGATTTAATAACGGAGCCAGCAAATCTGACCATGGCTAAGGACATCGTTGACAGTGTTGCCTCGAATTTGGGCTTCTACCGGCTTTACTCTCAACTTTGTTCTTTTTGTCCAGGATGTCCTGGACATGACCTATATTCGGATTTACTCTATATTTAATGGAACACTTATTGGAACATATTCCATTTGGAACTCAATAAGAAGCTTTCATGAACAAATTGGCAGCAAGCTGGGCTACTTGAACCTTCCAGGGAGAAAGTAAAATAAAGATTTTGCCTTTATATAACTACAGTACAAGTAGTCTGGGGTCTGGGGTAGTTTTCACCTTTAGCCTGACCCTTTGGAGAGCCCCCCCATAGGGGTGGCTGTGGTAGTGGTCTCAGTGTCTCAGCATCCATCTCACAGAGCTCTGCAAGGCAAGGCCAGTGACATCTGGGGCTGTGATCCCAGGATGATGACGGCACAAACCAAACAGAAACTGAATGGAACTGAAAACCAAAGGGAAAAGAAAAAAAACACACAGAAAACAATGACAGAAATCTAGTGAAAATGAAAGATGGATGGAGGATGGTTGCCATTAGCCTCACTCCACTCTCACATGGCTGTGGATCGACGGTCCAGTAACTGAGTATAGAATTACTTAACCATTTTCTTTATGTTGATATTTTTAATCAGATAACTAATAATATAGAGTAACTACAATAATGTAAACAAATAGATATTATTTTGCTGAGTCAAAGCCTGATTCATTACTTTAATAATGGCAAAAAAGGCTTGCGTTAAACTTACGGTATTTCATTCTGTTTAATTACTATTGCTATTACACACTGATGCATTTTCCTGACGAATGTTAATAATTTATACGACAAAACATGTGTTTAATTCAACACTTTCTATTCAGTCTGTGTTTGTAAAACACTAAGGAAGACCAATTGACCAATTCAGTCCGAAATATCCTGCCCTGAGCGCCAGTTTCAATGTGCTCCACAGAAGCATGCAGGAGTACGACCAGTAGAAAAATAACTGGGTTCATGAAATCTCAACCCACCGTTTCATTCACTATACAGGCCTGGTTATGCTCTCTACCCGACACTACTCCAGCTGACCAGCTCTAGTACATTGTAACAGTGTGTAGTTAGTCTTGCTAACCTGGGTAGCAAGACTAATAACGCGCTACAGCTTACCTGTTACAGTGAATTATAATCGGCTCAGTGTGGCAGAAAGAAAATTGATAGAGGTGGCTTTGTAGTGTTTTATAAACACAGGCTTCATAGAAAAACATCCCTAAAAATGAGAAACTGGGATATCAGATTGAAACAAAACTAATGAACAACAGAAGATGTCTAAAACAGAAATTCAAAAGGGCATGAGGTTGACAGGCAAAACAAACATGGCACATACAGTACACAACCACGCTGAGAGGGAAGGAAACACAGGCGGGTGTAATAATGATGGTGTGTCCCCCTTCTGAGCCCATGAACATGGTGTCACCCCACAGCACAGCACAGCACAGCACGACACAACCCAGACTCATAGAGCACAACGTCTTCTTTCAAAGGGGGGGTTGTGGACCAAACTTACCGCCAGGCGCCTGTCCCTCCACCATCATCATTACTGTCTGAACATCTCAGCACAACATCACCACATTCCTGAGGTTACACTTTCAAGAAAGGGCTGAAACCAGGATTGAGGGAGGAGGGGGGGATGCTCTTCGTAAAACACATTGACGGCTTGGGAAAACATGTAGTCACACCGCACTTGTCCCAAGCGTTTGGTTTCACAACACACTTGCAGTACAGTACAGTGCCTCCAACTTGGGGTGAGGGGGGGGGGGCTCTGGATGGAGGCTGGAGGGTTGGTGTGTGTGAGACAGGGGGCAAGGGGTGAGGGGGATCACATCCTTCTCGATTAAATTGGGTCACAGTCAAACAATCATTAATCTTAGCAGGATCAATAGGATGTGATACGAGGATATCTATAAGGGTTACGCTAAACTCTCAAGACAGATTTTCAATTTGAAATGAAAATCTGTCAGCAGGATCGCTTGTTTAGCTGAATGGAGCTCTCCTAGCGGGAAGGCCCTTGAGCAGGAAGCAAGCAAATTAGAATAAATGGGCGCAGCCAACCCTGATATTCAGGCATTGAATTGAGCTTGCCCCAGAGATACAAATTTAAATAAAATACAAAATATATATATATTGAATGGGTTCTCAGATTGGGGTTAAGTATACCAAAACAATTTAAACAGATGAGCATTGACTCATTTTAAGACCGCAGTACATCTAGTTTTCAAAGGCATTTTGTAAATGTGAGAGAGATTAGATGTGGTTACAGTTACAAGCACATTATCCTTAACAAATAATAAGAGCAAGGTTATCATATCCAAGGATTATAATAATAATGCAGTACACAACAGTAATTATTATGCATTAAATACTTGCAATCTACATAAATGTATGAATGTTAATATCCATGCAGTGAGAAGTGTTTGTATTATCCATTCAGTGCAATGTGGTTAAGATTACTATAGCTTTCCCATATTAATAAAGGGTCACTTTGGCAGGATCTCATAATGTTATCAACACATTCACTTCTAGATCAGTGGGGGTCCATTCACAGGTATTGGCCGAGGTGTTGGATGCTGCAGAGAGGTGGTAAATTCAAGGGGAAGACCAGAACAGGGAAATCCTTTTTCTTTCCAATCACCTGCTCAGTAACTATCGTGTTAATCTAGTGCAATCTAATGTTGCATGTCCCCACTGCCCACCCTTGCCAACTGTCTCTCTTTACTGTGAAATTGTTTTCAATAAACACATTTCTTGCCCATTGCAGTATATGATAATCTCTATGAAAATCTAATCAAATGAAAGATAGTCTTGTTGATAGTTGATAATCATACCAATGAATTATCCCTTTTTGCAGAATGAACCAGATTATGGGTACGTTCATAACTGCTGAAATACAGATGGAATAATATCCCCCGTTCTGGCCTTCCAAACTTATTTGACACAAGGAGCAGAGCCATACAAAAAGGGAGAGAGGACAAAGGCACATATCAAACATCAGGTCAGAGACACATCTTTAGACATCAACACATCTTTGACACCATCCAGTCACACTGGACTGAGTATGACTTGAATATGTGTGTAATCAATAAGCATGGTTAATGGTTATTGATTGGCTGATTCTAATTTGTGCTGGCATCCATGCCTGAGTAGCAGTGTGTCCAAATTGGAATCAACTGTCCTAGTCCTGTTGTAAACCGTTAGGAACTGGTTCCTATTGGCACACAATATGAAAACAGACTACAGTACACAATTCCTTGCTTGTGGCACACCAAAGGCTCAGTGTCCATATTCACAAACAGAGAATTGTCCTTCATATTCAAGCATCTCAGACTGACAAGAAATCAAGTAGAAAGGGGGGAGGGTCATTGCTTGATGGGTCTGTAAAAGGTGACATGGACATGTGCACAGAGCACATTGCTACAGACAGACATAGTAGTGGAGTCTTGTAAAATACAGTTTTTAGGATAATTAAGCAAAGTGCAGCATTTTGTTGTTTGCTGTTTGTGAACAGTATGCCCTGTCACCTTTTGCAAGCCTTGAAGCAGTTATTCATTTTTCTAACCTACGTATGTGACCACTCAAGTCTAACCACACCCAATGGACAACACTAGGCTAGGGTTGCACGGAACTGCATAGAACATGCAAATTGTTAATAATACGTCTTATTTAATAAATAATATTAAATAATATTATTTAATTTATAATTGAATAAATGATAAGCATAATTGATGCGAAAGGTTTGTGTATTCATAGTATCACATATTTATTATTTCATTGCAATGCAGTAGGACACGCAAGGGTGCCTTTAAAATAAATATGTAGTCCAAAATATATATAATCTATCACTAAAAGAATCATGTTTTTACCATGCATATGTATTCCTCTACTACAGGTATGTGATGTGAAGTGCTTCAAGGTTTATAGATTGCTGTAGTGTTGCTGTTGTACCAGGGTGTGGTTAAACTGATCACCCCTAAACTACCACAAGCACGCACGCACACACGCACACACGCACACACGCACACACACACACACACACACACACACACACACACACACACACACACACGCACGATAGAGGACACAGGAGTAGGACTTACATCCACAATGAAGAAGTCGAGCCAG